>NC_052149.1:191229560-191484844 GCF_902713615.1 Scyliorhinus canicula | reverse complement strand
CGGAGAGAGAGGGCGAGACTTCAGTAAAGAGCGCGGAGAGAGAGGACGAGACTTCAGTAAAGAGCACGGAGAGAGAGGGCAAGACTTCAGTAGAGCGCGGAGAGAAAGAGCGCGAGACTTCAGTAAAGAGAGCGGAGAGAGAGGGCGAGACTTCAGTAAAGAGCGCAGAGAAAGAGGGCGAGACTTCAGTAAAGAGCGTAGAATGAGAGGGCGAGACTTCAGTAAAGAGCACGGAGAGAGAGAGGGCGAGACTTCAGTAAAGAGCGCTCTCGGGTAAGGCAGCTGTTTATTTGTTTCAAGAAAAAAAAAATGGTAATGTGATGTCACAGGAGACTGTAACCTGATTGGCTGAAAGTCAGACTGGGCTAAATTTGAATATCTGGAGTTACTGATTTAAATACTAGTTTTGATTTGACTTAGATTACCATTTTTAAGTTAGAACATAGAACAGTACAGCACAGAACAGGCCCTCCGGCCCTCGATGTTGTGCCGAGCAATGATCACCCTACTCAAGTCAACGTATCCACCCTATACCAGTAACCCAACAATTTAAATTAATATTTTTAATTTGATTTAAATTGCTTTTTAAATTTCAATTAAATAGTTATTTTTAAAATTGTTGTCAGATCAAGAGGGATAAATACTCAGTTTAAAAAAAAAATCTAATAGTACACAGGGATTGGAATTAATCTGACACAAAAATATCTTTCTAAAGTTTAATTTCAAAGCTTTAATTTAAAGGAATAATCCAAGGCAGGACAGCTCCAAGGCGTGGTCTGCTCCTCTTGCTCCATGTAGCAGGCTAGTGACAGTTCCAGTCCCCAGGGTCAGCATGTGTGCAGGAAGTGTCTCCAGTTGCAGCCCCTGGAAGCTCGAGTTTCAGAGCTGGAGCAGCGGCTGGAGACACTGTGGAGCATCCGTGAGTCGGAGAGTACCATGGATAGCACGTTTAGAGAGGTGGTCACACCGCAGGCTCAGATTCCGCAGGCAGGAAAGGAATGGGTGACCACCAGACAGAACAAGAGAGCAAGGAAGGTAGTGCAGGAATCTCCTCCTGTGGCCATTCCGCTGCAGAACAGATATACCGTTTTGGATACTGTTCAGGGGAATGGCCTCTCAGGGGAAAACAGTAACAGCTAAACTCATGGCACCATGGTTAGTTCTGCTGCAGAGGGGAGAGGTGATAAGTGTAACAGTGCAATAGTTATAGGGGATTCAATTGTAAGGGCAATAGACAGGCGTTTCTGTGACCGCAAACGAGACTCCAGGATGGTATGTTGCCTCCCTGGTGCTAGGGTCAAGGATGTCTCGGAGCAGGTACAGGACATTCTGGAGGGGGAGGGTGAACAGCCAGTGGCCGTGGTACACATCAGTACAAACGACATAGGTAAAAAAAGGGATGAGGTCCTAAAAGCAGAATACAGGTAGCTAGGAAGGAAGTTAAGAAATCGGAACTCAAAGGTAGTGATCGCAGGATTATTATCGGTGCCTCGGCTAGTCAGAGTAGAAATGACAGGATATATGGGATGAATACGTGGCTGAAGGGATGGTGTGAGGAGGAGGATTTCAGATTCCTGGGGCATTGGGACCGGTTCTGGGGGAGGTGGGACCTGTACAAACTGGACGGGTTACACCTGGGCAGGACTGGAACTGATGTCCGAGGGGGGCTATTTGCTAGAGCGGTTGGGGAGTGTTTAAACTAATGTGGCAGAGGGATGGGAACCAATGCAGGAAGTCGGAAGGTAGTAAAACAGGGACAGAAACAAAAGACAGTAAGGGGGAAAGTGTAAGGCAGAGAGGCCATAGTCAAAAATCAAAAAGGGCGACAGTACAAGGTACAGTGACTGAGGGAATCTCAGTGAATAGGCCCAGTAATACTAAAAGGAATAAAACAGGAAGTAAAAACATAAATGGAAAGCAGCGCGGCAGATTGTTACATGAAGATATGGGTTCAACGACTCGGAAAATTAGGAGAAAAGTTAAGAGGAAAATAACTTACGAGAGGTTACTGATCAAGGTGTTAAGATTCAAAACAGAGGCATAAAGGCCAACATAAGTGAATGCTCGTAGTATTTGGAATAAGATAAATGAATTGATGTTGCAAATCATCGTGAATGACTATGATTTAATGGTCATTACTGAAACATGGTTAAAGGATGGTCACGACTGGGAGTTAAATATCCAAGGGTATCAAACTATATGGAAGGACAGAGTGGATGGTAAAGGAGGTGGTGTAGCTCTGTTATTTGAGGATGACATCCGGGCAATAGTAAGGGATGACATCGGTGCTATGGAGGATAAGGTTGAATCTATTTGGGTGGAAATCAGGAATAGTAAGGCGAAAAAGTCACTGATAGGAGCAGTCTATAGGCCACCAAATAGTAACATTATGGTGGGGCAGGCAATAAACAAAGAAATAACGGATGCATGTAGAAATGGTACAGCAGTTATCATGGGGGATTTTAATCTACATGTCAATTGGTTTAACCAGGTCGGTCAAGGCAGCCTTGAGGGGGAGTTTATAGAATGTATCCGTGATAGTTTCCTAGAACAGTATGTAATGGAACCTACAAGGGAACAAGCGGTCCTAGATCTGGTCCTGTGTAATGAGACAGGATTGATTAATGATCTCATAGTTAGGGATCCTCTCGGAAGGAGCGATCACAATATTGTGGCATTTAAAATACAGATGGAGGGTGAGAATGTAAAATCAAACACTAGTGTTTTGTGCTTAAACAAAGGAGATTACAATGGGATGAGAGAAGAGCTAGCTCAGGTAGACTAAGAGCAAAGACTTTATGGTGGAACAGTTGAGGAACAGTGGAGAACCTTCCAAGCAATTTTTCACAGTGCTCAGCAAAGGTTTATACCAACAAAAAGGAAGGATGGTAGAAAGAGGGAAAATCGACCGTGGATATCGAAGGAAACAAGGGAGAGTATCAAATTGAAAGAAAAAGCATACAAAGAGGCAAAGATTAGTGGGAGACTAGAGGACTGGGAAATCTTTAGGGGGCAACAGAAAGCTACTAAAAAAGCTATAAAGAAGAGTAAGATAGATCATGAAAGTAAATTTGCTCAGAATATAAAAACAGATAGTAAAAGTTTCTACAAATATATAAAACAAAAAAGAGTGGCTCAGGTAAATATTGGTCCTTTAGAGGATGAGAAGGGAGATTTAACAATGGGAGATGAGGAAATGGCTGAGGAACTGAACAGGTTTATTGGGTCGGTCTTCACAGTGGAAGACACAAATAACATGCCAGTGACTGATGGAAATGAGGCTATGACAGGTGAGGACCTTGAGATGATTGTTATCACTAAGGAGGTAGTGATGGGCAAGCTAATGGGGCTAAAGGTAGGGTCTCTTGGTCCTGATGGAATGCATCGCAGAGTGCTAAAAGAGATGGCTAGGGAAATTGCAAATGTACTAGTGATAATTTACCAAAATTCACTAGACTCTGGGGTGGTCCCGGTGGATTGGAAATTAGCAAATGTGACACCACTGTTTAAAAAAGGAAGTAGGCAGAAAGCGGGTAATTATAGGCCAGTTAGCTTAACTTCGGTAGTAGGGAAGATGCTGGAATCTATCATCAAGGAAGAAATAGCGAGGCATCGGGATGGAAATTGTCCCATTGGGCAGATGCAGCGCGGGTTCATAAAGGGCAGGTCGTGCCTAACTAATTTAGTGGAATTTTTTGAGGACATTACCAGTGCGGTAGATAACGGGGAGCCAATGGATGTGGTATATCTGGATTTCCAGAAAGGTTTTGACAAGATGCCACACAAAAGGTTGCTGCATAAGATAAAGATGAATGGCATTAAGGGTAAAGTAGCAGCATGGATAGAGGATTAGTTAATTAATAGAAAGCAAAGAGTGGGGATTAATGAGTGTTTTTCTGGTTGGCAAACAGTAGCTAGTGGTGTCCCTCAGGGATCAGTGTTGAGCCCACAATTGTTCACAATTTACATAGATGATTTGGAGTTGGGGACCAAGGGCAATGTGTCCAAGTTTGCAGACAACACTAAGGTGAGTGGTAAAGCAAAAAGTGCGGAGGATACCGGAAGTCTGCAGAGGGATTTGGATAGGTTAAGTGAATGGCCTAGGGTCTGGCAGATGGAATACAATGTTGACAAATGTGAGGTTATCCATTGTGGTAGGAATAACAGCAAAAGGGATTATTGTTTAAATGATAAAATATCAAAACATCCTGCTGTGCAGAGAGACCTGGGTGTGCTAGTGCATGAGTCACAAAAAGTTGGTTTACAGGTGCAACAGGTGATTAAGAAGGCAAATGGAGTTTTGTCCTTCATTGCTAGAGGGATGGAGTTTAAGACTAGGGAGGTTATGGTACAATTGTATACGGTGTTAGTGAGGCCACACCTGGAATATTGTGTTCAGTTTTGGTCTCCTCACCTGAGAAAGGACGTACTAGCGCTGGAGGGTGTGCGGGTGAAAGCAGAACTAGGGGACATAGCCTCAAAATAAGGGGAAGTAGATTTAGGACTGAGCTAAGGAGGAACTTCTTCACCCAAAGGGTTGTGAATCTATGGAATTCCTTGTCCAGTGACGTAGTTGAGGCTCCTTCATTAAATGTTTTTAAGTTAAAGATAGATAGTTTTTTGAAGAATAAAGGGATTAAGGGTTATGGTGTTCAGGCCGGAAAGTGGAGCTGAGTCCACAAAAGATCAGTCATGATCTCATTGAATGGCGGAGCAGGCTCGAGGGGCCAGATGGCCTACTCCTGCTCCTAGTTCTTATGTAAATTAAGTCATTTCAGAGACAGGTGAACCAGCTGGCGGTTACGTTGTGCATACATTTAAACTAGCTGATGCACAATTCCTACAACTGGCATTGAGCCCCAATTGGTAACAAACTCATGGTGTTTCTGGTGCACTTCCTGGGTGATAAAGACATCCAATCCAGTTTTGTGTGAGGCCCATTTCCAGAGTTAAACAGTGTTGGGAGATTGTTACCAGATCTTGGAATCAAGAAAGCAAATGGTCTCCATGCCCATTTACTCCTCCAAAGATTTTTCAAAGGACTTGGTCAGGTAGCTTAACATTCAAAGTCGAAGCAATGCTAGAATCCCTTGACAATCTGATTTATTCCGTTTCTTTAATTTGTTCTTTGTCAAACAAACCTCTGGTCGGAATCTTCCCAAAAATGAGCAGAGTGTTGGCTCAGGCGAGAAAACTGACGTGTAGCTCACACCCATATTGAACAACACTGTGTAGTTTAAAAGGACAAATGAGGTTCACACAGTCAGCTGGAGGCCAGGGCCAAAAGACGGCGGCAATGCTAACAACCCCGAAATCGGGGAACCCCAATCTCTGACTAAAATAAAGTGCTCCCCCACAACGGATATCCCCCAAAGGATTAGAGCACACCCCAGGAACAAAGTCCTCTCCCCTGCCTACAACGATGCAAAAATCGGGACACCCAGCCCCTATGCAAACATTATCTTCCCACACCTCCCCATCACATAAACATTGGGGCAACCCATACTGTCCACAGACATCAGAGATCTCCCCTTCCCTCCCCCTCACAGGCATCAGGTCTCTCCCCTTCCCTCCCACCACAAGCATCAGGATTCTCCACTTCCCTCCCCCTCACAGGCATCAGGATTCTCCACTTCCCTCCCCCCACAAGCATCAGAGTTCTCCCCTTCCCTCCCCCTCACAGGCATCCGAGTTCTCCCCTTCCCTCCCCCTCACAGGCATCCGAGTTCTCCCCTTCCCTCCCCCTCACAGGCATCCGAGTTCTCCCCTTCCCTCCCCCTCACAGGCATCCGAGTTCTCCCCTTCCCTCCCCCTCACAGGCATCCGAGTTCTCCCCTTCCCTCCCCCTCACAGGCATCCGAGTTCTCCCCTTCCCTCCCCCTCACAGGCATCAGAGTTCTCCCCTTCCCTCCCCCTCACAGGCATCAAGATTCCCCCCTTCCCTCCCCCTCACAGGCATCAGAGTTCTCCCCTTCCCTCCCCCTCACAGGCATCATGATTCTCCCCTTCCCTCCCACCACAAGCATTGTGGGCGCGATTCTCCGCACCCGTGAAAAATCGCGAAGTTGGCCGTTAAAACGGGCGCGTTTTACGACGGTCGGGAAGGGTCCATTTCCCGACGTATTCACGTCCGGGAAATGGGCTAGGAACGCGACCGCGTCAATCACGTGCGCGATGACGACGGAACGCGACGACGATACGACCACGCCCACGTGACGCTGCCCGACGCCGTAAAAAGGCGTGGGCGAGCACAGAATCTGTCGGCCATGATGTCGGAGCTCAGGAGAGCTGCCCCTCGGTTTGTTGAGGCCGATGACGAGATGCTGCTCGATGTCGTCGAGCAGAGGAGGGGCATCATCTGCCCGCGTAGAGGGCATCGCCAACCTGCCAGCGCTGTGCGCCAGGCCTGGCGTGAGGTGGCTGCTGCCGTTAGTGCTGTGGGGCAGACCCCTCGCTCAGCAGAGCAATGTCGGAAAAAGATGCACGACCTCACCAGGGCTGCCAGGGTAAGTGCCAAGAGGGTGCCCCCGGGTCACAACCATCCCTCCCCCCTTAACTTAATCACCCACCTCCCCCCCTGGCACGAGGGGTGGAGGGGGATTGGGGCAGAGTGAGTTGAGGGTGGTTCACAAAGTTGTCACAGACCCAGCGCTCTGGCCCCCGTGGAGAGATGCAATGGTCTTATTACAACTTGACCCCCAAACTGTGCCAGTATCTGAACGGACTGCTGATACCTGCCATATTGTAATGATCTACCTATGTCCCCTCTCCTAACAGGCCAAGACTGCTCACAACACCCGTGAGCGGCACCAGACTGGAGGGGGTTCGCCCAACCTGCACCCCCTCACCACGTTTGAGCAGAGGGCACTGGACCTTGTTGGGGGGTCTGGCACCCGGGAGGTCGCGCTATGCGAGGTTGGCGGAGCTGCAACAAGTGAGACAATCCTCCATGACAAACACCCCCTCCCCCCTCCCACATCCTCTGTCCCTTCACACACCCTGCCCACTTGGACACCTCCCCCATCCTCTGTCCCTTCACACCCTGCCCATTTGGACACCTCCCCCATCCTCTGTCCCTTCACACACCTTGCCCACTGGGATACCTCCCCCATCCTCTGTCCCTTCACACACCCTGCCCACTTGGACACCTCCCCCATCCTCTGTCCCTTCACACACCCTGCCCACTTGGACACCTCCCCCATCCTCTGACCCTTCACACCCTACCCACTGGGACCGTCCAGCGCCCGGCCGAGCGAATCTAAATAACCCGTTTCATTCTCTTCCCTAGGACGTGATGCCGAACGACCAGGGCCGTCTGCCTCCAGGCGGAGACACACATCTGGCCCCACCTCACCCAGGGCTACACAACATTCGGTGCCCGATCAGCAGGGAGTCCCATCCTCCCCAACAGAATCTGTGGAGCAGGACGCCCAGAGGGCGGCGACACAGCAGGAAACAGAAATGGCCCGCCAACGCCCTGCGGCCTTTCACCTGGACGATGACAAGGAGGAGGCGTCAACCCAAGACGGCCTCGAGCTTGTGGCACAGCTATCTCCCACACCATCCACCATCCCAGAGACACTCACCCCGGCTGGCCTATTTAGTGATGAGGCTCCTGGGTCACAGTCTGGGTCGCACATCACAGCTGAGCAGGTACAGCAGGTGGAGGTCGGAGCAGACGAGGGCCCGGACTGGCGGAGGCCAGGCCAGGCCCAGCATGCAGCTGGCTCCCAGACGTTTTCTGAGTTCCTGGAGTTTCTCAACCCACCCGCACAGCCGATGCCTCAAGAAACCCAGGGAAACAACGACGGGATGAGGGCTGTCTTCCTGGCTCTGCAGACGCTGTTAGAGGAGTCGAACCGCGTCCACGAGCAGGGAGTGGTGCCGCTCATGGCAGCGACCCAGTCTGACACCGCACGGATGGCATCCGCGGTGGAGGCAATGGGTCAGGTTATGCAAGGCGTTGGGGTTAATGTGCACGCGTCATCCTCGGACCTGGACAGGGTTGCGCTCTCACAGGCAGCAATATGCCAGAGCCAAAACGACATTGCCGGCGCCCTGCGGGCCTTGGCCCAGTCTCACCAGATCATGGCACAGTCCCAGCAGTCAACCGCCTGACACATGTGCTGGATGGCGTCGTGCACTCACAGGTTGAGGTCGCACAGTCCCTGGCGGGAATGTCTAACTCCCTGGACTCCGTCTCTGCAAACCTTCGGATCCTGGTCGATACCGTCGCAGGCCTCCAGGACCGGCAGCGCCAGGTGTCGGTGGCGCGACGGGGCACCTTCCCGCTCGCACCTCTGTCCCAAAGTGAGGCCCGGGGGCCACCGGGCTCCCCGAGGGAGGAGGAAGTTTCGGGGCCCGTCCCATTAACTCCATCACGGGACGTCCCGGAATTCTCAGCCTCCCCCCGTCCCATCCCTGGTGCATCGGGTGGGCAGCAGGCAGAGCAGGGTGGCACAACATCACCCGAGACGCCCGCAGAGCAGCCTGGCCCATCAAGGCCAGGTCGCCCCAGGAAACGCTTGGCCAAGGAGAAACGAGTCGAAGGGGGCGATTCGCAGCAGTCCTCCACTCCTGCTGTATCATCTGGGGACTCACGTAGACGTAGTGGTAGGGCCCGTAAGGCAACAAAGTGAGACACAGAGTAAGTTGGCACGGGTGAAGGGCACAGTTTAGTTGTAGGGGCTAAGGCACCTGTAAATGTTTGTTCACATTAAACGCACTGTTCCACCTTACTTGTAATACCGTGTGATTGTTCCACAGCCACAGGAATCGTGATGGTGACTGAGTGTCGCTGGGGTTGACGAGTGGTGAAACTTCGGTGCCGGGTGTGCAGTCCCTGCCCCCCCCCCCCCGCCCCCTTCCACAGCTAGCCCACGCGGGCACGTGATGGAGTGTCCGTGACGAACTCAGCGGCCACCAAGGAGGATGGTTCAGCTATTGCCATGGGTCAGACTCTCTCTAACGATTCTGAGCTCACAGCTCTTCGCAGAGCGGGCTGTCATCATTCCACATGGCACTGATCACACCCGCTGACACAGCCATCAATGTTGTGCCATACCGTCTGGACCCAGTGGTAAGGGTGATGTCGAAGTAGAGCACTGTACACTGAGAAGGGGTGGGGGGTTGTGGTGGTGGCAGTTATGTGTTGACCCTCTGCACGACTAGCGACGCAGGTGGTGGTTTGGTGTTCAGCGGGGACGTCACATGCGACGCGTGAACCGTGCTGCCACCAAGGCGTCGCGTGCCCGCCATCCTCGCCGGGTCCGTCATGCCGCCTCCTGGACATCACCAGCACCTGGGTCGTGTCTGCGTGCTGCGCCCGCCACTCCGCCAGCCTCCTCCTCCTCCTCCTCCTCTGTGCTGGCACCACTGCCACTGGCTTCTCCCTCCGCCTCCTGCAGCAGGTCATCTCCCCTCTGCATCGCGATGTTGTGCAGCGCACAGCAGACCACAACAATGCGAGCGACCCAGTCGGGCTGGTACTGCAGGGCCCCTCCGGAGTGGTCCAGGCACCTGAATCTCATCTTCAGGAGGCCAAGGCAGCGCTCCACCACACCCCTGGTTGCTGCATGGGCCTCATTGTATCGTGTTTCCGCATTGGTCTGAGGCCTCCGTATAGGCGTCATCAGCCAAGACCTCAGCGGATAACCCCTGTCGCCTAGCAACCAGCCCCTCAGCCGGGGGGGACGTCCCTCAAACACCGCAGGGATGAATGACTGCGCCAGTATGTAGGAGTCATACACACTCCCTGGGAACCTTGCACAGACATTCATGGTCCTCATGTGGGGGTCGCATACCACCTGGATATTCATGGAGTATGTCCGTCTCCTGTTTGTGAACATGTCCCTGTCCCCTGCAGGCGGGCGCATGGGGACGTGAACACAATCGATTGCCCCCTGCACTATCGGTATCCCGGCCACTCTGGCAAATCCACGAGCTCGTGAGTCTTGAGTTGCTCGGTCCTCGGGAAAGGTGATGTAGCGGTCCGCGATGGCATAGAGGGCGTCGGTCACATCCCGGATGCACCTGTGCACCGATGACTGGGAGATCCCGGAGAGGTCCCCGTTTGGAGACTGGAAGGAGCCGGTCACATAGAAGTTAAGAGCGACCGTCACCTTGATGGCAACCGGGATCGCGTGTCCTCCTCCCGTTCCACGTGGGGCGAGGTGCGCCACGAGGTGACAGATATGTATCACCGTCCGCCTACTCAGCCGGAGTGTCCTCCTGCAGGTGATGTCCGTCATTGTTAGGAAAGAGACCCGGACACGGTACACCCTCGGCCTTGGTCGTCGCCTCTGGCGCTGTGGCTGCACCCTCACTCTCTCCTCTTCCTCCTCCTCCTCCCCATGCTGCTCGACGACTGGCAACTCCTCAGCCCTTCCCTCTGCTGCTGCAGCTGGCCCTGCATCCACTGCGGGTTGTGGCTGTGGATGCTGCTCCATCTCCAAATGCAGTGCAGCGGCGCCAACCACTGCGCAGAACATAGCCGTTCTGTTCACAGACATTGTGCTAACCTACAGAAGGGTGGTGGGGGCAGAGAAACGGGACATGTTAGACGGAGGTTAGTCGACACCTCGGCAGCCGCCTGCCATGGGATACCTGTGTGTCCCGGTGGCCTGGTCGCGCTGCTGACACGCGGGCAGCCTAACCCCTGGTCACTTTCTGCATCCAACGGGCAGTTAACTACGTCCTCTTCACCGGTGCGTCAGTGGCCTGTGGCCGTAAGCCACAGGGCAACCAGCGGCCGTGTACTCGTGACCGGCACGCCATGGCATGGTGGCAGACATTTTGTAACCGGGGTTGGACGGTTCACTCGCTCACTCTCTCCCTACCCCCCCCACTCCCACTCCCCTCCTCCATCCCCCCCTCCGTCTCCCCCACTCCCCCCCTCCAACTCCCCCACTCCATCACCCCACTCCCCCCCTCCATCCCCCCCTCCGTCTCCCCCACTCCCCCCCTCCATCTCCCCCACTCCATCACCCCACTCCCCCCCTCCATCTCCCCCCCCCCGCTCTGGACCCCCCTCCCGTTCTCGGGGATGCCTTCCCCGTTGTGGCCAGACTCCAGCGGTGCGCTGAGCGGTGCGCTCACCTCCTTGAAGCTGTGGTGTGTTTGACGCCGTGTAAACAGTGCGTGATGACGTCGGGACTTCGGCCCATCCGGGCTGGAGAATAGCAGGGGGCCAAAAACTAGCGATTCTGGTCGTATCGGGGGCGCGTTAGAGGCGTTTGGCGGGAATGGCGACTTGGAGTTTGTGCGGGGTTCGGAGAATAGCGGGAGGGTGTCGGACCAGCGTCGCCGTGAAAATTTGCGCCGCCCGCTCTTCTCCGCCCCGTCGTGAGTGCGGAGAATCGCGCCCCAGGTCTCTCCCCTTCCCTCCCCCTCACAGGCATCAGGATTCTCCCCTTCCCTCCCCCTCACAGGCATCAGGTCTCTCCCCTTCCCTCCCCCTCACAGGCATCAGGATTCTCCCCTTCCCTCCCCCTCACAGGCATCAGGATTCTCCCCTTCCCTCCCCCTCACAGGCATCAGGATTCTCCCCTTCCCTCCCCCTCACAGGCATCAGGATTCTCCCCTTCCCTCCCCCTCACAGGCATCAGAGTTCTCCCCTTCCCTCCCCCTCACAGGAATCAGGATTCTCCCCCCTCCCCCCTCACAGGCATCGGTTCTTTCCTTCCCTCCCCCGTCCCAGGCATCAGGGTTCTCCCCTGCCCTCCATCCAGGCATCAGGGTTCTCATCCCCCCCCCCCCCCCCCCCCCCCCCAGGCATCAGACTGGTCCCTGTCATGATATGCAGACATGCACATAATGAGATACAACAGGCAGCTAATGAATACAGTGAACAGGACATAACCAATCAGCAAGCAGAACACTTGGGTGTGGTTACCCACTATAAAAGGCACGAGGCACTCACACTCCGCCTTTCCACTGGTGACATCTACAGTGTGAGTCAGGGTGTACATATCATATAAGTCCTACAGCACGTGGCTAAGAGCTAGTCTGGTTCAGTCAGACAGATTAATCACACTGGGTTAGCAGAGAGTCGAACTCGCAGAGGATTGAGCTAACTGTGTGACAGGTTCAATAAATCATACTGAACTAACTTCAAGGTGTGGAGTATCTCTCAGGGAAAGTTGCATCCAGTTGCAGCCCATGTTATCTTACTGTGCTCAACATAGAACACATAGGCACAGTTCTTAGGATCAGGGGCCAATCATTTAGGGCTGTGATGTGGCGGTATTTGTTCAATGAAAGCGTTGTGAATCTTTGGAATGCTATAGCAGAGGATTGTGGATGCTTCATCATTGAATGTATTTAAGGGCTGAGATAGAGAGAGTTTGGGGGCCTGAAGGAATCAAATGATAAGGGGAGAGGGCAGGAAAGTGGACTTGAAGCCAAATATCAACCATGATTGGACCGAATGTTCATCAATGAAAAGGGCTTTGTGATTCTTGGGTCGGGTGTGTAGACAGTCTGGGTCATGCTGACATTGAAAAGGAGGAGATCGTAGGTCTTTTAAAAGACATTGAGGTAGATAACTCTCCTGGGCCGGATGGGATTTACCCCAGAATACTGAGGGAAGCAAGGGAAGACATTGCTGGGGCCTTAACTGACATCTTTGTATCCTCATTGACTACAGATGAGATCCCAGAGGACTGGAGAATGGCTAATGTGGTACCGCAGTTTAAGAAAGGTAGCGGGGGGGGGGGCGGTATGTGGTGCAGTGTTAGCACTGGGACTGCGGCGCTGAGGACCTGGGTTTGAATCCCGGCCCTGGTCACTGTCTGTGTGGAGTTTGCACATTCTCCCCATGTCTGCATGGGTTTTACCCCCACAACCCTGTGTTGGTTAGGTGGATTGGCCACGCTAAATTGGCCCTTAATTGGAAAAGAAAAATAATTGGCTACTCTAAATTTATTTTTAAAAAAGGAGGCAGGGATAATCCTGGAAAATAAAGGCCGGTGAGCCTCACGTCGATAGTAGGTAAATTATTGGAGTGAATTCTCAGAGATTGGATTTGTACCCAATTGGAAACAAATGGACTCATTAGCGATAGGCATCATGGTTTTGTGAAGGGGAGGTTGTGCCTCACTAACTTGATCAAGTTTTTTGAGGAGGTGACAAAGATGATTGATGAGGGGAGGGCGGTGGGTGTTGTTTACATGGATTTCAGTAAGGTGCCTCATGGCAGACTGATACAAAAGGTGAAGTCACACAGGATCAGAAATGAGGTGGCAAGATGGATAGAGAACTGGCTCGATCACAGAAAGCAAAGGGTAGCAGTACAAGGATGTTTTTCTGAATGGAAGATTGTGACAAGTGGCGTTTCACAGCGATCGGTGCTGGGGCCTCTGTTGTTTGTAGTATACATAAATGATTTGGAGGAAAATGTAGCTGGTCTGTTAGTAAGTTCGGGGATAACACCAACGTTGGTGGAGTGGCAGATAGTGTTGGGGACTGTCAGAGGATAAAGCATGGCTTAGATAGGTTAAAGACTTGGACAGAGAAATGGCAAATGGAGTTTAATCCAGACAAATGCGAGGAAATGCATTTTGTTAGGTCTAACACGGAAGGGAAATATACCGTAAATGGCAAAACTCTTAGGAATACAGAAAGTCAGAGAGGTCTGGCCGTGCAGGTCCACAGATCTTTGAAAGTGGCAACACAAGTGGACAAGTTAGTCAAGAAAGCATACGGAATGCTTGCCTTCATTGGACGGGGCATCGAGTATAAAAACTGGGAAGTCATGCTGCAGTTGTATAGAAACTTGGTACGGCCGCACTTGGAATATTGTGCACAATTCTGGTCGCCATACTACCAGAAGGCTGTGGAGGCTTTGGAGAGGGTGCAGAGGAGGTTTACCAGGATGTTGCCCTGGTCTGCAGGGTGTTAGCTTTGCAGAGAAGCTGAATAGACTCTGACTGTTTTCATTAGAGCGACAGAGGTTGAGGGGTGACCTGATAGAGGTCTACAAGATTATGAGGGGCATAGAGTGGATGGGCAGGCACTCTATCCCAGGGTGGAGGGTCATTCACTAGGTGGCATAGATTTAAAGTCTGTGAGGTAAACTTCAGAGGAGACGTGCGAGGCAGGTTGTTTGCTCAGAGGGTGGAGAGTGTCTGGAACATGTTGCCAGGGGAGGTTGTGGAAGAAGATACATTAACGGCATCTTGACAAATACAGGGTTGGATGGGTATTGAGGGATACAGCACAAGGAAGTGCTGAGGGTTTTGGCCAAGAGTGGTATCATGACCGGTATAGGCTTGGAGGGCTGAAGGGCCTATTCCTGTGCTCTATTGGTCTTTGTTCTTTGAAAGGTGGATCAGTCTCAGTGGACCACATGGTACTCTCCTGCTCCTATTCCTTATGTATGTTCCTAGTTAGTGGTTCCCCCAGCAATAAAATGTTACTCAGCTTCTCTAAAGTTGTGCAATTTTTGTCACCTGTTCAAATGATTTTCTTACCATGAGCAACATTGTTAACACAGTCCAAATATCTTCTTTCCTTTTCATCAAACATATATTGCCCCTGAGCTCTGACAATCTTGATGGGATCATCTGGGAAAAAAAGCTTGGAAGAAGATCTGCAAATAAAAGCACAGAGATCACGATGTGATGAAATAATTTATAGATGTCTGATACTGATATTCTTTTAACCTTTGGTTTACTAATGTTATTTTTTTAGTGGATAGTAAACCAGAATGAGATTTTAGAATATATTGCTGTCATTTGAAATAAAATGGGCAAAATCACATTGAATAAGCCCAAGTTCTGTTCCATTGTCCACATGTTAAAAGTGTGCGATGAAGCGACAAGAGTGTCAAATCAAAAAACAAAGAACTTTATAGACGGAACAGTACAACTGCTACTCAGATCTAGTTCCCTCGATTCCCAAACTTACTCTGATGATGCCCTTACTGTCAGCTCTGAGTCTAGGCTCTCGATAGGCTGAGGTACTCCGTCCCCGTAAGCTCCAGGTGGGTTACGTGGCCCGTGCAGACTCGCCCCCTTAAAGAGGCCTGGCCAGGGCAGCACAGTGGCACAGTGGTTAGCATTGCTGCCTATGGCGCTGAGGACCCAGGTTCGAATCCGGGCTCTGGGTCACTGTCCGTATGGAGTTTGCACATTCTCCCCGTGTCTGCGTGGGTTTCGCCCCCACAACTCAAAAGATGTGCAGGATAGGTGGATTGGCCATGTTAAATTGCCCCTTAATTGGAAAAAATAATTGGGTACTCTAAATTTATATTTTAAAAAAGAGGCCAGGTCACCACACCACAATACAGGATTTCCAATTTGTTGCCTGTTTCCGAGTACTGAATACGTGTATCTCCTGAATTATAGGCCCATATTTGAGGAGAATGGGGCATTTATCCAGAGCTTCAATCCACAACAGTACTTTTCACGGACTTCCGGTTGCGGCTATGACCAGCTAAGTCGCACGTTTGGCTGCTCCTGCTACAAAGGTGTTTTCGGGCCGATTGGAGGGCCCCAACGGCGCTGTAAGGACAAATCCCGGTGGGGGAAGGCTCCCTGAAGAGAACCAGACCAACTTTATGGTCGGTACCCGGAGTGGGGTGGTAAAGAAAGCAACAGCAGCTCCCAAAAAAAAGCGGGGGAAGAAGACCAAAATGGCGGCCGGTGGAGCACCCGAGGAATGGAGGAAATGGGCGGAGGAGCAGCAGGCCGCTCTCCTGCGCTTCTTTACGGAGCTGAAAATGGAGCTCTTGGAGTCAATGAATGCGACGACCACCAGGCTGATGGGAGCCCAGGCGACCCAAGAGGCGTCGATTCGGGAGCTGCAACAGGAGATGACTGTGAGGGAGGAGGAGGCCACGGTCCTCGTGGGAAAGGTAGAGGTGCACGAGGCACTCCACCTGAAATGGCAGAGCCGTTTTGAGGAGCTGGATACCCGAATGAGGCGGAAGAACCTGAGGATCTTGGGCCTGGCAGAAGGCCTGGAGGGGTCAGACCTCCCGGGATATGTAGCAGAAATGCTGAGCTCCCTGATGGGGGCAGGGGCCGTCCCTTCGCCCCTGGAGCTGGAAGAGGCCTACAGGGTCATGGCTAGGAGGCCAAGAGCAAATGAGCCCCCGAGGGCGGTGCTGGTGCGGTTCCAGCGACTCAGCGACCGTGAGAGAGTGCTGGAGTGGGCCAAGAGGGAAAGGAGCAGCAAGTGGGAGAATTCGACGGTGAGGGTCTACCAGGACTGGAGTGCGGAGGTGGCAAAGCGGCGGGCCCGGTACAACCGGACGAAGGCGGTGCTACATGCAAAACGGATCAGGTTCGGAATGCTGCAGCCAGCGCGCTTGTGGGTCACCTACAGGAACCAACACCACTATTTTGAGTCCCCAGAGGAGGCGTGGGCCTTTGTACAGGAAGAGAAACTGGACTCGAATTAGACCCAGGGGATACTTGGCGGCCGTAGCCGCTCGGGTACTTTCAGCTGAATTCTTTGTTTGGATTTTGAACTCTTGCTGTGGTTTTTCTTCTGATGTTTTTTCCCCCTTTGCCAACTTCCCTTAGTTATTGTTATTGTGGTTATTCATGGTTATTTATGGTTATTTATGCTGTTTGGTAGAGGGCGACTGTTAAGTACATTGTTATTTGTTATTTATCTGTTATTTATAATGTTAAGTTGGGGAGGTGGGACGGGGGGAGAGCAGATCGGGGATATGGGCTCCTAGGGGGGGTTCTTTTACAGGCATGGACGGGGACGGGGGTGGAACTGAAGATGGCGGGGTGGGGTGTGGCAGGGCGAAAGCGCGGGCTTTCCTCTGTTTTCCCGCGCGCGGGGCAGAGGAGGGGGGAGGGGAGGAGTGCGGGGCGTGGCTAGCAATGGCGACCTTTCCCGCGCTGGAGCGGGGCCAGGGAGGAGTGGCAAGGGGGGGGGAGGCCCCCCCCCCGAGCCGGGGGGAGTCGGAGTGGGGCAGGAGCAGCCGGGTCAGCGTGAACCAGCTGACTTACGGGAGTACGATGGAGGGTACATCGCGGCTAGGAGGGGTCCTAGCCTGGGGGGGGGGGGGGGGGGGGGTTAGGGAGGGACACCGGGTTGCTGCTGAAAAGACCGGAAACGGGAAGTGGAGGACTGGAGAGGTGGGGGGAGGGGGACATCGCCATGGGGAGCGGGTCAGAAGGGGAGGGTCGACCCCGGGCGAGCAGGGAACAGGACATGGCTAATCGGCAGGGGAAGGGGGCGGGTCGTCCCGCGACCCGGCTGATCACTTGGAACGTGAGGGGGTTGAATGGGCCGGTCAAGAGATCAAGGGTATTCTCACACCTGAAGGGACTGAAGGCTGATGTAGCAATGTTACAGGAGACCCATTTGAAGGTAGTGGACCAGGTTCGCCTGAGAAGGGGGTGGGTGGGACAGGTGTTCCACTCTGGATTGGACGCAAAGAACCGGGGGGTGGCGATTCTGGTGGGAAAGAGGGTGTCGTTCGTGGCGGAGGAGGTGGTGGCGGATAAGGAGGGTAGGTATGTGATGGTGAAGGGTAAGCTGCAGGGGGAGAAAGTGGTGATGGTCAACGTATATGCCCCGAACTGGGATGACGCGGGTTTTATGAGGCGCCTATTGGGCCTCATTCCGGGACTGGAGGCAGGGGGCTTGATCATGGGGGGGGACTTTAACACAGTGCTGGACCCCGGGCTAGACAGATCGAGCGCAAGGACCAATAGGAGGCCGGCAGCGGCAGAAGTGCTGAGGGGGTACATGGAGCAGATGGGAGGAGTAGACCCATGGAGGTTTGGTAGGCCGAGGGCGAGGGAGTATTCCTTTTTCTCCCACGTCCATAGAGTGTACTCCAGAATCGATTTCTTCGTGTTGAGCAGGGGGCTGATCCCGAGGGTACGGGAAGCTGAGTACTCGGCCATTGCGATCTCTGATCATGCACCGCATTGGGTGGATGTGGAAATGGGGGAGGCGCGGGACCAGCGCCCGCTGTGGCGGCTGGATGTGGGGCTGTTAGCGGACGACGAGGTGTGTAAAAGGGTCCGGAAGAGCATTGAGAGCTATCTGGACTTGAATGACACGGGTGAGGTGCAGGTGGGGATGGTCTGGGAGGCCCTGAAGGCAGTGATCAGGGGAGAGCTGATCTCCATAAGGGCGCATAGAGAAAGAAAGGAGAGGCAGGAGAGGGAGAGGCTGGTGGGGGAGCTATTGGAAGTGGATAGGAGATATGCGGAGGCACCAGAGGAGGGGCTGCTGGAAGAACGGCGCAGCCTGCAGGTCAAGTTCGACCTGCTGACCACCAGGAAGGCAGAGATGCAGTGGAGAAGGGCACAGGGCGCGGTCTATGAGTATGGGGAAAAGGCGAGCAGGATGCTGGCACACCAGCTTCGCAAACGAGATGCGGCTAGGGAGATTGGGGGAGTGAAGGAGAGGGGCGGGAAGGTAGTGCAGAAGGGGCAAGAAGTGAACGGGGTCTTCAGGGATTTTTACAAGGAGTTGTATCGGTCTGAGCCGCCGACAAGGAGAGGGGGAATGGAGGACTTCCTAAACAAATTGAGGTTCCCAAGGGTCCAGGAGGGGCTGGTAGAAGGGCTGGGGGCGCCAATAGGGCTAGAGGAGCTAGTCAAGGGAATAGGTCAGATGCAAGCGGGGAAGGCGCCGGGGCCAGATGGGTTCCCGGTGGAATTCTATAAGAAAAATGTGGACTTGGTGGGACCGGTACTGGTACGAGCCCTTAATGAGGCGCGAGAGGGGGGGGTTCTGCCCCCGACAATGTCGCAGGCTCTGATCTCCCTGATATTGAAGCGGGATAAAGACCCCGTGCAGTGCGGGTCCTACAGGCCTATCTCGCTTCTGAACGTGGATGCCAAGTTGCTGGCAAAGATCCTGGCAGCTAGAATAGAGGATTGTGTGCCAGGGGTAATCCATGAGGACCAGACGGGGTTCGTGAAGGGGCGGCAGCTCAACACGAACGTGCGGAGATTGCTGAATGTAATTATGATGCCGGCAGTGGAGGGGGAGGCTGAGATAGTGGTAGCGCTGGACGCGGAGAAGGCATTCGATAGGGTGGAGTGGGAGTACCTGTGGGAGACGTTGAAACGGTTTGGGTTTGGGGAAGGGTTTATTAAGTGGGTGAAGTTGCTCTACTCGGCCCCGACGGCGAGTGTAGTGACAAACGGGAGGAGGTCGGAGTATTTCGGGCTCCACCGAGGGACCAGGCAGGGATGTCCCCTATCCCCCCTACTTTTCGCACTGGCGATTGAACCGTTGGCGATGGCACTGAGGGGTTCAGGGGGGTGGAGAGGACTGACTAGGGGAGGGGAGGAACATCGAGTATCGCTGTATGCGGATGATCTACTGCTGTACGTGGCAGACCCAGAAGGGGGAATGCCAGAGATAATGGAACTATTAGCAGAGTTTGGGGACTTTTCGGGGTACAAATTAAATTTGGGCAAAAGCGAGGTTTTTGTGATACACCCGGGGGACCAGGGAGAGGGTATTGGGAGACTCCCCTTCAAGCGAGCAGGAAAGAGCTTTAGGTACTTAGGGGTGCAGGTGGCAAGGAACTGGGGGACCCTCCACAAGTTGAACTTTTCCAGGCTGGTGGAACAGATGGAGGAGGAGTTTAAGAGGTGGGACATGGTACCGTTGTCGCTGGCGGGGAGGGTGCAGTCAATCAAAATGACGGTCCTCCCAAGGTTCTTGTTTTTATTTCAGTGCTTGCCCATCTTCCTCCCTAGGGCCTTCTTCAAAAAGGTGACGAGTAGCATCATGAGCTACGTGTGGGCGCATGGCACCCCAAGGGTGAGGAGGGTCTTTTTGGAGCGGAGTAGGGTCAGTGGAGGGCTGGCACTGCCCAATCTCTCGGGGTACTACTGGGCGGCAAATGTGTCAATGGTGCGCAAGTGGATGATGGAAGGGGAGGGGGCAGTTTGGAAACGAATGGAGAGGGCGTCCTGTGGCAACACAAGCCTGGGGGCCCTAGTAACGGCACCATGGCCGCTCCCCCCCACGAGGTACACCACGAGCCCGGTGGTGGCGGCCACCCTCAAGATATGGGGGCAGTGGAGGCGACATAGGGGTGAAATGGGAGGTCTGTTGGCGGCGCCAATAAGAGGGAACCATAGATTCATCCCGGGGAACATCGACGGGGGATTTCAGAGCTGGTACAGGGTGGGCATACGGCAGCTGAAGGACCTGTTTATAGAGGGGAGGTTTGCGAGCCTGGGAGGGCTGGAGGAGAAGTTTGAGCTCCCCCCGGGAAACATGTTCAGATATTTACAAGTGAAGGCATTTGCTAGGCGGCAGGTGGAGGGGTTTCCCCTGCTCCCCAGTAAGGGGGCGAGTGATAGGGTGCTCTCGGGGGTCTGGGTCGGAGGGGGGAAGATATCAGACATCTACAAGATAATGCAGGAGGCGGAAGCAGCATCGGGGGAGGAGCTGAAAGCCAAGTGGGAAGGGGAGCTGGGAGAGCAGATAGAAGACGGGACGTGGGCGGATGCACTGGAGAAGGTCAACTCTTCCTCCTCGTGTGTGAGACTGAGCCTCATTCAATTTAAGGTGCTGCATAGAGCTCACATGACGGGGACAAGGATGAGCCGGTTCTTTGGGGGTGAGGACAGGTGTGTCAGATGTCTGGGAAGCCCAGCGAACCATGTGCATATGTTCTGGGCATGTCCGGTGCTGGAAGGGTTCTGGAAGGGGGTGGCAAGGACGGTGTCGAAGGTGGTGGGGTCCAGGGTCAAACCAGGATGGGGGCTTGCGATCTTTGGGGTCGGGGTAGAACCGGGGGTACAGGAGGCTAGGGAGGCCGGAATACTGGCCTTTGCGTCCCTAGTGGCTCGACGAAGGATATTAATTCAATGGAAGGACGCGAGGCCTCCAAGCGTTGAAACTTGGATTAACGATATGGCTAGCTATATTCAGCTAGAAAGGATCAAATTTGCCCTGAGAGGGTCGGTACAGGGATTCGCCAGGCGGTGGCAACCTTTCCTTGACTTTTTAGATCAGAGATAGACGTTCGGGGTCGTGGCAGCAGCAACCCGGGGAGGGGGGGGGGGGGAGGGAGGGGGGGAGGGGGAGGGGGGGGGGCAGCAAGGGTCGTGGGGGGACACGCACGACTGTAACGCGGGCAAGCCTGCTCGCTGCTCATGTCTGAAACTGTAGGCTGCCTTGGTTGTTAAGGTTGCCTGGGGGGGGGGGGGGGGGGGGGGGGGGGAGGACTGGTGCGCGCGAGAGGGCGGGCGAGGGAGGGACATTTGCCTAGAGGGATTGTGTTGTAAATAATTTAAAAATTAGTAGGGGTAAATGTCTGTATGGAAAAACTCTTTCAATAAAAATTATTTAAAAAAAAAACAGTACTTTTCACAGTAATTTCATTGCAGTGTTAATGTAAGCCTACTTGTGACAATGAAGATTATTATTACATAACGACAGAAAACAGGATTCAACAGTGCCACTGAGAGATTATAACCAATTGCAGTTTGCGGGGGAGAGGTGTGTGTGTGCACAGTTTGAGCTTTTTATTTGCAATCTCAAACATGCACTAAATTTGTTCAATTTTGTCACATTCAAGTCAACATTCAGACCTGGGCTGAGAAGCGAAGCAAGTAACGTTTGTGTCATAGAAATGCTGGGTAATGATCATCTCCAATAAGAGAAATTCTAAACATCTCCCTTGGAACAATGGCATTACCCTCAACATCCTTGGGTGACCATTACCCAGAAACTTAACTGGGAAAACCACATAACTACTGTGGCGACAGAAGTAGGCCAGAGGTTGGGGATTCTGCTCATCTCCCGACTGCCAAAGTCTTTCTGCAAACTGCCAGGCACAAGCCAGGCCAGTGACAAGGTCAAGCGCAGCTTTAACAGCAGTCACCACTAGGCCGAAACTATCCCTGACACCCACTCAATATCTAACCGTTAGATACACTTGTCACGCTTACAGGCAAAGCTTCAATATCAGATAAACAACTCCCTGGAAATCCTTCCCATCCAGGTCGGGAACTCCTGATCGGTTCCCCTACGCGGTGTTTATACTTTCAATTCTGCAGGGTCACTGTCACACTTATACCCAGGCGCTGCACCCACACGCTGCAGAGTGAGCATTCTCCCGTCCCACTGACTTTCAGACTTACGCAATGAACTTCTTCCGAAGAGTTAAGGTTTCCCTTTTGTTGTAGAGTTCAGATGCCATATTGTGTGGCAACCTGTTCCGAAACTGCTCCCTGCCCCGTAGGTAACGCAATGCAGCTCCTCCCCCCTCACTCACTCACCCACCCACTCTGCCTCCGCCAGCGTGTCTGCTCATCAGGATCAGAGGGAGGAGAAACAATCCAGAGACAGCCTGTACCCGAGCTCACAGGGGGTATCTGTGCCCGAGCTCTGTGGGCACAGGGGTATCTGTACCCGAGCTCTGTGGGCACAGGGGGTATCTGTAACCGAGCTCTGTGGGCACAGGGGTATCTGTACCCGAGCTCTGTGGGCACAGGGGTATCTGTACCCGAGCTCTGTAGGCACAGGGGGTATCTGTACCCGAGCTCTGTGGGCACAGGGGGTATCTGTACCTGAGCTCTGTAGGCACAGGGGGTATCTGTATCCAAGCCCTGTGGGCATGGGAGGTATCTGTACCCGAGCTCTGTGGGCACAGGGTGTATCTGTCCCTGAGCTCTGTGGGTACAGTTGGTATCTGTACACGAGCTCTGTGGGCACAGGGGGTATCTGTACCCGAGCTCTGTGGGCACAGGGAGTATCTGTACCCGAGCTCTGTGGGCACAGGGGGTATCTGTACCTGAGCTCTGTAGGCACAGGGGTGTATCTGTACCTGAGCTCTGTAGGCACAGGGGTGTATCTGTACCCGAGCTCTGTGGGCACAGGGGGTATCTGTACCCAAGCCCTGTGGGCATGGGAGGTATCTGTACCTGAGCTCTGTGGGCACAGGGGTGTATCTGTACCTGAGCTCTGTAGGCACAGGGGTGTATCTGTACCTGAGCTCTGTGGGCACAGGGGGTATCTGTATCCATGCCCACAGCGCATCAGATAAACAACTCCCTGGAAATCCTTCCCATCCAGGTCGGGAACTCCTGATCTGTTCCCCTACGCGGTGTTTATACTTTAAATTCTTCAGGGTCACTGTCACACTTATACCCAGGCGCTGCACCCACACGCTGCAGAGTGAGCATTCTCCCGTCCCACTGACTTTCAGACTTACGCAATGAACTTCTTCCGAAGAGTTAAGGTTTCCCTTTTGTTGTAGAGTTCAGATGCCATATTGTGTGGAAACCTGTTCCGAAACTGCCCCCTGCCCCGTAGGTAACGCAATGCAGCTCCTCCCCCTTCACTCACTCACACACCCACTCTGCCTCCCCCAGCGTGTCTGCTCATCAGGATCAGAGGGAGGAGAAACAATCCAGAGACAGCCTGTACCTGAGCTCACAGGGGGTATCTGTGCCCGAGCTCTGTGGGCACAGGGGTATCTGTACCCGAGCTCTGTGGGCACAGGGGGTATCTGTACCCGAGCTCTGTGGGCACAGGGGTATCTGTACCCGAGCTCTGTGGGCACAGGGGGTATCTGTAACCGAGCTCTGTGGGCACAGGGGGTATCTGTATCCAAGCCCTGTGGGCATGGGAGGTATCTGTACCCGAGCTCTGTGGGCACAGGGGTGTATCTGTCCCTGAGCTCTGTGGGCACAGGGGGTATCTGTAACCGAGCTCTGTGGGCACAGGGGGTATCTGTACCCAAGCCCTGTGGGCATGGGAGGTATCTGTACCTGAGCTCTGTGGGCACAGGGAGTATCTGTACCCGAGCTCTGTGGGCACAGGGGGTATCTGTACCTGAGCTCTGTAGGCACAGGGGTGTATCTGTACCTGAGCTCTGTGGGCACAGGGGGTATCTGTACCCAAGCCCTGTGGGCACAGGGGGTATCTGTACCCGAGCTCTGTGGGCACAGGGGGTATCTACCTGAGCTCTGTGGGCACAGGGGGTATCTGTACCTGAGCTCTGTGGGCACAGGGGGTATCTGCACCTGAGCCCTGTAGGCATAGGGGGTATCTGTACCTGACCCCTGTGGGCACAGGAAGTATCTGTACCTGAGCTATGTAGGCACAGGGGTGTATCTGTACCTGAGCTCTGTGGGCACAGGGGGTATCTGTACCTGACCCCTGTGGGCACAGGAAGTATCTGTACCTGAGCTCTGTGGGCACAGGGGGTATCTGTATCCATGCCCACAGGGCATCAGATAAACAACTCCCTGGAAATCCTTCCCATCCAGGTCCGGAACTCCTGATCGGTTCCCCTACGCGGTGTTTATACTTTCAATTCTTCAGGGTCACTGTCACACTTATACCCAGGCGCTGCACCCACACGCTGCAGAGTGAGCCAATTCAAAATTCCTCCTCCAGCTCCCTCAGGCTAGTAGAGCTCCCGTCTATAAACGTATCTTCCATCCTCTCAATCCCTGCTCTCTGCCATCTCCGAAACCCCCCATCCATCCTTCCCGGGGCAAACCGGTGATTATTACAGATTGGAGACTAGACCGATGCTCCCTCCGCCCCCACATGCCTACTCCATTGCCTCCAGACCCTCAGGGCCGCCACCACCATGGGGCTGGTGGAGTACCGTGCCGGTGGGAACGGCAGAGGCGCCGTTACCAGCGCTCCCAAACTGGTGCCCTTGCATGAAGCCGCCTCCACACGCTCCCATACCGATCCCCCCCCCCCCCCCCCCCCACCACCACCCACTTCCTGATCATGGCTATTTTTGCTGCCCAATAATAATTACTAAAGTTCGGCAGCTCCAGCCCCACCTCTCCCCGACTCCGCTCAAGCATCCCCTTTTTTACTCGCCCATACAAAGCCAGTGATCACAAACATCTCGCTTTTCCCCATATTTAGTTTATAACCCGAAAACAGGCCAAATTCCCCCAGAATCCTCATAATTTCTTCCATCCCCTTCACTGTGTCCGATACATACAGGAGCAGGTCAGCTGTGTAAAGCGAGATTCTGTTCCACTCCCCCCCCGACCAGCCTCTTCCAGCCACTTGAGGCTCTCAGCGCAGTTGCCAGCGGCTCTACGGCCAACGCAAACAGCAATGGGAAAAGGGGGAATCTCTGCCTTGTCCCACGATGCAGCCTGAAATAGTTTGACGTTGACCTATTCGTCTGTACGCTTGCCACAGGAGCCTGATACAACAACCTGACCCAGTCAATAAAGCCCCGCCCAAATCCGAACCGTCCCAGTATCCCCACAGATATTCCCATTCCACCCGATCAAAAGCCTTCTCTGCGTCCATTGCGACCACTACCTCCACATCATTCTGGGGGAATCATAATCACATTTAACAACCTTCTTACATTGGCCGCCAACTGCCTACCCTAAACAAACCCCATCTGGTCCTCCCCAATCACGTCCGGAACACAGTCTTCAATCCTAGAGGACAAGATTTTGGCCAGCTTGACGTCCACATTCAATGGGGATATCGACCTGTAGGGCCCACATAGCTCCAGGTTCTTGTCCCGTTTCAGGATCAATATGATCCTTTGTGGGCACTTGTAGTCCGCCTCCCCATGCACCGATGTAGGAATCCACTCCACAATTGCATCTACCGTCAATTTACCAAATCAATACCGATAAAAAATCGGGGGAAAAGGTCTAAAGATCCGATCCGAGCGGGAGCCACCAAATGTGCGACCTACTCCTTCATAGCCGCCACCGGAAGTGGCTCTAGAAATATTGGATGCATTAGTCTTTGTCTTCCTAGATTCTATTGATTCTGTTCTACAGTTCTACAGATTTGAGGGTAGCTAATGTAACCTCACAATTTGAATTAGAGATCAGTCAGCCAGACATCGGTAGTGAGGGAAAATGCTTGAGTCCATTATTTTTAATTTTTCCAGTAAGGGGCAATTAAGCGTGGCCAATCCACCTACCCTGCACATCTTTCGGTTGTGGGGGTGAGAGAGTACTTTACAAAAAACATTTAATAGCAGAACACTTGGAAAACAGTGGCAGGATTGGGCAGTCAGCATGGATTTAAAAGGGTAACCATGCTTGACAAATCAACTGGAATTCTTCGAGGACGCAGCCAGTAGAATTGATGAGGGGGAGCCAATGGATGTGATTTATTCGGTCTTTCAGAATGCTTTCACCAAAGTCGCACAGACGAGATTAGCGTGTAAAATCAAAACTCATGGGGTTAGAGGTAGTGTATTGAGGTCGATAGAAAACTGGAGACTGGAAACAAACAGTAGGAATAAATGGGTCTTTTTCCAAGTGCAGGCAGTGACCAGTGGGGTACTGCCGGGATCAGTTCTGGGACCCCAGCTATTCACAATGTAAATTAATGATTTAGATGAGGGAACTAAACGTAATGGGCTGGATACTTCAGACGTGTCCGCAGCAAGATTGCCAAGGACGGGATGTGGACCATGTAAAGGTCCATTGACCTCGGGCAGGAATTTCACCGGGCAGGCGCGGCCGAAGCATCCCGCCCAATCTCTTCAAATTTGCTGATGACACAAAGCTGGGGGGAGGGTGAGCTGCGAGGAGGATGCAGAGATCCTTCAGTGTGATTTGAACAAGTTGAGTTAACGGCAAGCGAATGGCAGATGTGTATAACGTGGATAAATGTGAAGTTATCCACTTTGGCAGCAAAAAGAAGGCAGATTATTATTTGAATGGCTGTAGATTGGGTGAGGGGAATGTGCAATGAGACCTGGATGTCCTCGTACACAGTCGCTGCAGGTAAGCATGCAGGTGCAGCAGGTGGTGAAGAAAGCAAATAGTATATTGGCCTTCATAGCAAGAGGAGTCGAGTACGAGAGTAGGGGTGTCTTGCTGCAATTGTACAGGGCCTTGATAAGACCACACCTGGAATATTGTTGCTGGTTTGGTCTCCTTATCAGGGCAAGGATGTTCTTACTATGGAGGAAGTGCAGTGAAGTTTTACCAGACTGATTCCTGGATGGGGCATCTGGCGTATGAGGAGAGATTGAGTTGGTTAGGATTATATCTGCGGAATTTAGAACAATGAGGGGGGCGGGGTGGTCTCATAGAAACCTGTATAAATCTAACAGGACTAGACATGATAGATGCATGTAGATGGCAGCACGGTAGCACAGTCGTTAGCACTGCTGCTTCACAGCACCAGGGTCCCAGGTTCGATTCCTGGCTTGGGTCACTGTATGGAGTCTGTACGTTCTTCCTGTGTCTGCGTGGGTTTCCTCCAGGTGCTCCAGTTTCTTCCCAAAAGTCCCGAAGATGTGCTGTTAGGTGAATTGGACATTCTGAATTCTCCCTCTGTGTACCCGAACAGGCGCCAGAGGGGCTTTTCACAGTAACTTCATTGCAGTGTTAATGTAAGCCTACTTGTGATAATAAAGATTATTATTATTATGCAGGAAGGATGTTTCCGATGGTGGGGAGTCCAGAACCGGCGGGCACAGTTAAGGTAAACGATTTAGGACTGGAATGAAGAGAAATTTCTTCACCCAGAAAGTGGTGAGCCTGTGGAATCCGTTACCATAGGAAGCAGTTGAGGCTAAACCGTTGTTTTCAAGAAGGAGTTGGATATATCTCTGGGGCTAAAGGGATCAAAGGATATTGGGCGTAAGTGGGAACACGTTACTGAGTTGCATAATCAGTATCATGATCCAGACCAGACCCCAACATTGGCCTGGATACCCAACATATTATTTTGTAAGACTGTGTGGAAAGAATACTTTTCTCCGGGAGGGTTTGCACAAGAAATAGGGATTTTGTATTTTAAAACAAAACTTTATTATTAATACAATATTAAACTCTTTACCACCACACCCGAAAATTGCTTACAATTACTCCTTAAACAATATTGCTCAATACAGTAAATACAATAACATTAATTACTATCTCTATTCCCAATTAAACAACAAGGAAAAATCATACATCTCTCAATCCATCCCACATCCTAATGGCACAGGGTAATATTTGCTTTCCAGAACAGATTTGGCTCCCGTTAGAACCCCTGCAGACTCTGGCTGGATGTCTTCAGAAAGCTGTTTCAACTGGTTTGTTTCAGCTTTCCCTTTGTCCTCAGACAATTCTGTTCTGCTTCAAATACAATTATTCTTTTTTTAAATTTAAATTTGGAGTACCCAATTATTTTTTTCCAATTAAGGGGCAATTTAGCGTTTTCAATCCACCGACCTTGCACATCTTTGGGTTGTGGGGGCGAAATCCACGCAAACACCGGGAGAATGTGCAAACTCCACACAGACAGTGATCCAGAGCCGGGATCGAACCTGGGACCTCGGCGCCGTGAGACTGCAGTGCTACCACAGCGCCACCGTGCTGCCCAGGGCTTTTGTACCTTATATATTATTTGTTGTGAATTATGAATTCCTTAAACATTTGTCATTTCTTCCCTACCATTGTCTTCTAATCTGGTTTCTCAATATACTTTAGCTAACTCACCCCTCATTGTTTGCTCTGTTCAGACTTAAAACCCTAGTTTTGGTCTTAGCTAAGTAATTCTGCAACTCAGTATGAAGTTCTGTCATAGTGTAATCATCCTTCCCCAGACATTCCTTCGCAACAAGTGAATGAATTAACCTTACACATTGCACAATACTGGATCGTGAATATCCTATTCCTTAACTGGCTCCGTGACACACTGTTGTCAAAATGAATGTTCTACGATGTCATCCTCTTTATTATTGCTGAGAATTTGGTTTATCCAGTCTATGAAGAATATAGATCCCCATGATTATATATTGATTCATTTTTATGGGGTGTGGCTCCAGGATTTATTGCCCATCAATAATTGCCCTTGAAAGGGCAGCACGGTGGTACAGTGGGTAGCACTGCGTCCTCACTGCGCCGTGGTCCCAGGTTCGATCCTGGCTCTGGGTCACTGTCTGTGTGGAGTTTGCACATTTTACCCATGTTTGTGTGGGTTTTGCCCCCACAACCCAAAGAGTTGCAGGGTAGGTGGATTGGCCACATTAAATTGCCCCTTAATTGGGAAAAAATTGGGTACTCTAAATTTATTTTTAAAAATGAATTGCCCTTGAGGAGGTGGTGGTGAGCTGCCTTCTTGAACTGCTGCAGTCCATGTTGTATAGGTACCCTTGTTATTGCTTGATTTATACTCTATGTGGCACTAAACTACTCAACCTGCCTATAAACAACTCTAACCAGTATTTTCTTTGCCTTGCTATTTCTTAGCCCCACCCAAACGGATTCTGCATCTTGATTTTTCGAGCTAAGATCATTTCTCTTGATTGTCCTTATCCCAACCTGTAATATTCAATCCCGCCTGCTTTCCAACCTATCAATGAACTTCCCTATTCTTCTTTTCTCCTATCTTGTTTCCCCTGTCCCTGTATTCGCTTAAAATCTGTTACGCCTCGAACATTTTCCAGTTCTGATGAAAGGTCATCAATATGAAAGTTTAACTTGGTCTCCCTCTCTCACAGATGCTGCCTGACTTGCTGAGTATTTGCACATCATTTCCATATTGCCCTTGGGTTTGAGACACAGATGTTGGAACTAAATGGAGGTCACAAGCCTGCAATTGCCTGCAGCGAGACTGGTGCCGCAATCCTCTGGCAGGCAGCCTCCTAACTAGCCAACTATGCGTTCACCATCCTATGAAGGTCAGTGGGTGGGGTCCCGATGTTGTAGTCCAGACAGAGGGCCGGCAGATTTGAAATCTCGGCAATCCCACCGGGAGCATTGGTCTCTGCAGGGACAGGTCATGGATTGTGAGGACACCTCAATATGTCCTCGGAGACATGGATCTAATTTTTAAAAACCATTTTTGAGGGGCAAAACTGCTGAGCACCTTGGGGCAGAAGGGAATCTCCTCTGGATTAATCATTTGGGTAGTAGATTTCTTGTCCATGGCTCCCTCTTAGTGGCATGGAGCCTCTGACGCTGATGGCCTCCGCACAGTGTGCTGTGGCGTGGGGCTTTCATTGAGCTGGTGGCCTCAAGTGGTGGTGGGTGGAGGGGGGGGGCTCCACAAGTCTCCCCCCCCCCACCCCTCCTCACAGGCATAGGTCAGGGAGTGGTCCGGATGTAGCTTGTCACTCTTTTCCCTGCCCCTTCCCACCACCAAGCCCGTTATCACAAGGCCAGGAAAATCAAGTACTACAGTATATGCAAAAGATTGAACTTGTTTACACCAAATAAACCAAAGTGTAGCTTTAAACAAGATCACTTCACAGTGATATTTTATACTAACATAATGGGCGCGATTCTCCGCTCCCCACGCCAGGTGGGAGAATCGCGGGAGGGCCGCTCTGGCACCCCCCACGATTCTCCCACCCCCACTCGGAGAATCGATGCTCGCTGTTTTTCATGGCGACCGGCGATTCTCCGGCCCAATGGGCCGAGCGACCTGACGACTTCGACGGGTTCACGCCGGCCGCAACCACACCTGGTCGCTGCCGGCGTGAACATCGCGTGAAAGATGAGTTTGGGGCCTGTGGGGGGTGGAGAGGGGATTGAGCACCACGGGCATGCTCGGGAGGGGACTGGCCCGTGATCAGTGCCCACGGATCATCGGGCCGGCGTCTCCAAGAGATGCACTCTTTCCCCTCTGCCGCTCCGCAAGATCAAGCCGCCACGTCTTGCGGGGCAGCGGAGGGGTAGACGGCAACCATGCATGCGCGGGCTGGAGCCGGCCAATCTGCGCATGCGCGGCTGACGTCACTAAGGCGCAGCCGGCCGCGTCATTATCGACGTGCCGCCTTGACGCCAGTGACAAGGCCCGGCGGCCGAGCTTCACGAAACACCGCTCCTAGCACCCCCCCCCCCCCCCCCCAGGTGGGGGGAGAGAATAGGGGGCGAGGAGCGGCCTCCGACTCCGTCGTGAAACACTCCGGGTTTCACGACGGCGTCGACCGTTGCGGAGAATTCCGCCCGTTGTATTTGTGTTTCAAAAACTGATAATGGAAAGATGTATTCTAAATGCCAAAATCGGGCAGCATGGCAGCGCAGTGGATCGATCCTGGCCCCCCAGGAATCTACCCGTGTTGTCTTTGTGTTTTCTCCCTGTGCCTGCGTGGGCCACACCCCTACAACCCAAAGATGTACAGGGTAAGTGAATTGGTGACGCTAAAATTGTCCCTTAATTGGAAAAAAAGAAATGGATACTCTCAATTTATTTTTAAAAAAATGCCAAAATCAAAGATATATTTACCATCCAAGTCTGGAAAAATAAAGTGGTTGAATGAATGGATTATGTAATGATTAATAAGTTAAAAATCACAGCTAGCATTCACTACTTCCTTGCTCAAGATAATGAAAACAAAGGAAAACTGCTCTTGTGTTTTAATCTTTTCCACAAAAATCAAGTTACATGGACAAAAATGAATTATTTGTAGATTCAATTCAGATGGATAGCACAGGCTGAAATATTTAGTGTCATTTGCCTTACTTGCATTTTAAAAATAACCTTCAAATATATAAAATATTGAGACAAACAAGAAACAATTTTTATTTTCAATGTAGAAAGCTAAGAAGGTACTAAATGTAACAAAAACATAAACTACCAAACATGTTTATATCAGCATGTTTGTACACTGGATGATCTGTGTGGCTAATGTAAACTTGTGAGTGTAACATCCCTTAAATTGTTTAAGTGACGGGAATATTGTTTGCAAGAATGTCTTTTAATTATACAGCTAAGAGAGCAGAGGCAGTGTACTGGGCATCTGGAGGCATCGTGGAGGTAATTTTCTGAATATCTGCTGATGCGAGTTTCTTTCCCGTAGTTGAATATTGGTAAATTGCGGATATTGGCTCAAAGGTTCCCTGCCACCGGCAGGTACAAAGAAGATGATCCTATTTTGCAAGATAATAGCTGCCAGTAATTGTCACTCTAGTCACCCTTTGATGTCCAAGAAGCCTGTCAAATTTTTTTGGCTGTAAGTTCTTTGGTAACGAATGAGACTGCTAATTTGCAGAGTATGAGTATGGAGACTGAGCAGAGGATCACTGAGTTACCGGATAGGGAATTGTTGTTTTTGAAGTTAGACGTCCTCCGCCATTTTTATTTAGCAGCAGCAATTCAATAGGACTCATAGCATCGGGTGTCTTCACGGGTTGCTTTTCATCATGCTCTCTTTTCTTAAATTGTTACCACTCCTGGACATCTTTTTGAACTGTTTCAGCTCCACCTCGGAGGAGTCTTTACGACTGAGCACAGCAATTAGATTCCCAGTTGTCACTGCACCATAAAAGATTTTCTTTGGGACCTGCTCATCAGTTACATTATCTGACCTTCTTGATCAAGGCATCTATGCTTGGCATGTTAGACCTCACCATCTGATCTGATCTCCATCTGGTGCTCTGGCTACCATCATCTCGGATTCAGTCTTGAGATGGCCGGCTGGACTACCTGCCTGTTTCAAATAGAGGGTAACTTGTAATATGCAAATCAGAGTCCTACAAAATGCACAGGACCCTGACTGTAATTTTAAAGTACACATTAGCAGATCATGCACCACACACACACACATTGTACCAGACTGTGTGCTGCCTAGCCTGTGGTCATTAAAGGGTGCTCAAAATGTGCCCAGGAAAGGATTTCTTTTTAAATTTAAAAACTGAAAATGCTTGTAATGCTCAGCAGGTCAGGCAGCAATCGGAAAGAGAGAAACAGGGTTTTAATGTTTCACGTTGATGGTCTGAATCATGAACACTTTCTCTCTTCACAGTTGCTGCCTGGCCTGCTGAGCGTTTCCAGCATTTTCAGATTCCTAGCATCTGCAGCACTTTACTCTTTTCTTTTTAAAAGATCCTCTTAGACCCACAAAAAAAATCTTTATTCTATCATAGGCCTATTTCCTCCTTCCACAGCTCCAACTGCCAGCTTGTTCAGCATGGGAGTCAGCTGATACCTACCCTCCCACAACTGCAACAGCACCAGGGAGGGTGCCAACATGATGCGCTCACTCACTGATGGCAACGTCAGCTGGGTTCTGGTCTTTAAACACTCAGGGCTCATGCCAGAAAGAACAGCTGCAAAAGCGTGTCCTCTCTGCTTGTCATTGGTCCTTCCTCCACCTTAGCTTAAAGCCCACCCTAGTCATTTCTGCAAATGCCTTGGAATGCTTTGTAGCAAATCCTGGAATATCTATCGAACACTTGTTTTCATTGTTAAGCACTTACTATGACGATACTTAATGCACGGGTTTGGCTATCTCCGAACAGAACAAATACACGTATCCTGGTGAAGTTACCACCGTAGTACCTTGTTCACTTGGAAAGAGCCACCTTCAGAAATGGGATTGTTCAGTTCAGTTCAGTTTTAAACTTGTCAGTAAGTTGTGTTGCTTTCCTCCCCCTTTGACTAAAAGTTTAAAGTTCATTGGAATATTATGCAACTCAAAATAGAACCAGTCCGGCCACGTATGAAATCATCAACTCATGGCTTGGTGAACAAATGGGCCAGTGACAAGGTTGCATCCCAGGTAAAGTACGGCAGCAGAAGTAGCCATCAGTAAAATTCACAACTGTAGCTTATTTTGTTGTATCTGAGTCCGGATATTTAGTCTAAGCTCGAGAGTAATATTTTGTTTCATATACCTCCGTCCTCGTCAGATCCGCAAGGCTTAATATATTATCAGCTGAGTTTCTTTACAAAGTGTTGAAGGACAAAATATATCATCATTATGTACACACTCCTTGCTTGTTTAGTTAGTAATCACTGGAAAGAAAGCACAAAATAATTATTTGATTAAAAATGTTAATTTCAGCAAGATGGCATGTTTAATCATATTAATGGTCATCCAAAATGCCTTAAAAAGTACAAATTTGAAATGAAAAATGTATTATTTCCTCGAGATAATGCCACGAGCAAAACCAGAACTATTTTTGTCTTACTAAGCCAAAAAATCAGGTCCCTTTTGTGATTCCGTGATGCGCTGAACTAATAGCCAGTTGAGAAGTTAGAGCAAGTGCATGCCCCAGTATTCATTCGGCAGGCACAGCAAGTTAAAATTGGGCAGGGGCCCTGCTTGCCAATATAATTAGACTTCATTCTTGTAACAAACCAGAAAAGGGTTGAATGGTATGTTTGTAGGGCATCCAATATAACTGGAATTGTGGAATTACCAGCTGAATAATAGAGAAATACTGGTTAAAACATTGGTAGGAATTCTCCGGCCATTCACTGCTGGTGGGATTCTCTGATCCCGTTGGCAGCGCACCTCTGCCCGCGGGTTTCCCGGTAGTCGGGAGTGGTTTTGAAGGGAATGCCCATCGACAGCAGTGGGATAAGAGATTCCTACCACCAGCGAGTGGCGCACTGCTGCCTGCTGCCGAGAAACACGCGGCTGGGAGGTCAGAGAATCTGCCCTTTATTTCAGTTTCAACTTGAGTGAAAACTGATATTCAAGCTCCCAGAGGATATAATGGAACATTCTTTTGCAGATTATGGCCCGATTTACAGTCGCGCCCCCGACAACCCCAAGTATAATTGGGCTCAAGGATGCAGACACAATACAGCTCCTGTTTATTATGTCCTTAGAACATAGAACATAGAACAGTACAGCACAGAACAGGCCGTTCGGCCCTCGATGTTGTGCCGAGCCATGATCACCCCACTCAAACCCACGTATCCATCCTATACCCGTAACCCAACAACCCCCCCTCCCTTAACCTTACTTTTTAGGACACTACGGGCAATTTAACATGGCCAATCCACCTAACCCACACATCTTTGGACTGTGGGAGGAAACCGGAGCACCCGGAGGAAACCCACGCACACACGGGGAGGACGTGCAGACTCCGCACAAACAGTGACCCAGCCGGGAATCGAACCTGGGACCCTGGAGCTGTGAAGCATTTATGCTAACCACCATGCTACCGTGCTGCCCCTTGTTTCTATATAATACATTGCATGTATTATTATTTCTGGTTACATAGAATTTGCAGCACAGAAAAATGCCTTTTGGTCAATGGCAATGAATCCTGAGCGGAATTCTCTGAGGGAGGTCGGAGAATGGCCCGGGGCTGGCGTAAATCCCACCCTCGCCATGGCCGGAATTCTCTGCCACCCAGGAATCGGTGAGGGTGGGAATTGCGCCCCGCCGGTCGGCGGGCCCCACGCGGCGTTTCTCCGGCTTGCGACGGGCCGAAGTCCCGTCGCTGTCAGGCCTCTCCCGCCGACGTGGTTTAAACCACCTCTGGTGCCGGCGGGAGCAGGCGGCGCGAGCGGGCCCCATGGAGGGGCTCGGGGCGATCTGTCCCCAGGGGATTCCCCCATGGTGGCCTGGCCCGTGATCGGGGCCCACCGATCGGCGGGCGGGCCTGTGCCGTGGGGGCACTCTTTTTCTTCTGCCGCCTCCACGGCCTCCACCATGGCGGAGGCGGAAGAGACCCCCTCCACCACGCATGCGCCGGGGTGACGTCAGCGGCCGATGACGCTCCGGCGCATGCGCGGACTCACGCCGACCGGCGAAGGCCTTTTGGCCAGCCGTGGCGACAGTCGGTGGGGCACCAAAGGCCATTCGCGTCGGTCGGTGGTGCGGGAGCCACTCCGGCGCGGGCCTAGCCCCTAAAGGTGCGGAGAATTCCGCACCTTTGGGGAGGCTCGACGCCGGAGTGGTTCTCGCCACTCCGGTACGCCGGGACCCCCCGCCCCTCTGGGTAGGGGAGAATCCCGGCCGATGTCTCTTCTCAGCTCCTTTATTTCAGTCTTTCCACATGTTCTTCTATTCCTTTCTTCTTGTACTGATCTACATTCTCTTTGTTAGGTATTTCCATCGACCATTCCACGTGATATAGTGCTTCACATTCACAGCTCTCTGAATAAATGGCATAGCTTGTGCTAACTGTAGGAAGGTCTAATTATAGCATGAGCTGTTTTCACTTTTATGGGCCAGGGTTTAGAAAACTCCAAAGTATATCATGGCGTTCACCTGACCTACAACTGTTTATTGATTTTGGTTACGATGAGCACAATAATCTGCCTTTAAGCTGTTATTCAACAGAATAACACTTTTAATCAAAAACAAAGTTTATTCTACGAATTTAGTTAACATTTTTATAAACACCCACAGTTTTTAAAAATAAATTTACAGTACCCAATTCATTTTTTCCAATTAATGGGCAATTTAGCGTGGCCAATCCACCTAGCCTGCATATCTTTGGGTTGTGGGGACGAAACCCATGCAAACACAGGGAGGATGTGCAAACTCCACACGGACAGTGACCCAGAGCCCGGCTTCGAACCCGGGTCCTCAGCGCCATAGGCAGCAATGCTAACCACTGTGCCACTGTGCTGCCCTGAAATTGCTGCTTTTTCAAGTGTCAGAACCTTCTTAGAAATCCCACAACACTTGAAAAGGCTTGAAATCCCTGAGATCTTTTGAAATGCTTAGCATTCATTCAATTTCGCAGAGCAGCACCTATAACATGCATTTCATTGGCAATTTAACGGCTTAAACACAGCTGCCAGGAGGGTTGTTTATTTATCTTTCCCGTCATACTCCAATGCATCTGAGGTACCCTCCATTGATCCTCGTCCCAATCTTTATGAACATTCTTGTTATGATTGATAGCTGCTGACCACTTCAAAGCAGCTAAGTGGTTTCACTTCCTCTTACCTGTGGTAGGGGATGCCACTCCTTGATGAGGGGTTGGAGTCATCTCCTTATGGGAGGGGTGGTCAACATTTGAATTGTGGGGAGGAAGGAGCCCTGTCCCTGGATGCTGGGATCGGCGTGCCCGTTCTAAATGGCAGCCCAACCCCAGTAACTGCAGGGAAACTGCCATGTTCGGCAATATGCATATTTTTGCGTAGTCAAGGCATGAGAATCTGACCCCGGTGACGCTCATAGCAACAGCGGGTCACAGTCCCGATTCACCGCTGGCAGGAGCACTGTAGTGCATGTTCAACCATTGTATTAGATCATGGCTGATCCAAATCAATTTTACATTATAAATATGGCATAGGAAATTATAATGAAAAATAAAAAGATAAGCACAGAATGTATGACTTTAAAATAAAAACGGAATTAATTCTGCGCTGTCTAGTCTAATTCTTATTCTTCTAACCCAGTTTCATCTGAAGATACTTTGTCTTCACTCCCATGTTATAATAATTCTCAAAATCTACTTTCACCTAGGCCTTGTCTTATATAAAATTTTACTTGCGTGCACAGATACTAGACAGGATTTTCCTTCCCCCTCCGCGGTGAGTTCTGCAGTGGCAGAGGGGGACTTGTCAGTAGCCGGCGGTGGGGTCTTCTGGTCTCACCATTGTCAATGGGGTTTCCCATCGAACCCTCGCCACAGCAAAACCTGCAGCGGGGTTGCCCCATCAGTTAGACCGTAAGATCCCGCCAGCCTTAATTAATGGCCAGAAAATCCCGCCCACTGTCTCGGCATCTCCAAACACTGAATTTATTGGTTGAAGAGAACTGGGTTAAATCAATCTTTTTGCTTCGTCTTCTCTTGCACATTTTGAACATATTTAGGGATTAATTTCAAGAACCTTAAGGTCATATAACATTGTGATTGAATGTTCCTGGTTGAATTATGGAAGCATAAGTAGGTTACCTTTTGCCAACATCCTGGAATTGGAAGACCATCTGAACCCTATGATGGAAACAGACACAGGAATGTAATGAATGAATAATCTCTACTTTATCCTCATTCACTCGTACATTATAACACTCCATGCTATACAGTGAGGATTGCCATGCAAAAAGGACAGCCAAAGTTTGAAGAAGAACTGAAAATGCTGGACAAAGCTTATCTTCCAGAAACTGTGGAAAGAACATATAAATTCACCTATCAAATGTGGAACCTTTGGCATAACTGGATGACTATGTCAAGCCTGAAACATTAAATTGTCTGTTTTCTACAGGGATACTACCTGACCTGACTTCCAGAATTTTATATATTTATTTCAGATTTCTAGCATTTTGCTTTTTGCTTATATTGGATGGATTTTGATTTTATTTAATGAGAACATTAATGGCACACTTTTTATGCAGGAATATAGATGGCCAATCCATTTCCGACACAGTGTTAAATAGGTTATGGATGTGATAATAAAGATAAGCCATGGCATCAAGGCTTTCAATTTGCAGCTTAAATACATAAAATAATTCAGAAAGCGTTAAATCATTGAGGGCACAGGCAGAATCTCATTTGATTTCACACTTAAAGAAATTAATCTCTGAAAACGCAGCAATCCAGCTGTATTCCGCTGTGGTACTATTTGACATCAGTAGCACAAACCTAAATGAATCTAAATTTATCAACTGTCTATTTGGCAGCAGGGCACTTGTGGGATTCTGATATACTCAGACATTTTTATATTGAAATATTTATGCCTGGTATGAGGGTGTTGATTGAAGATTAATCCAATGGTTATTTAGAATAGAAAGCAGTGATTGAAATGTTGTTACACTGTGACAAGTTCCACACAATTGGGATATGGAAACAATTACGTTGAACAGAAAACAGCAAAATATCTGTTGTAAGAGCTATGTTACAAGCTGCAATATAGAGAAGTGTATTACAATCAGCTCTGGGTTTACATTGTAAATATGGGTTTAGTTTAAGGTTAGAAAGATTTTCAGTGTTCAGTAACTGAACTCCAGCACAGAAGCCTTGCAGCGCAAAAGGGCCATTCGGCCTGTCGAGTCTGCACTGACCCTCCGAGGATTGTACTGGTCTGATAATGCCGCCGCGCCGTAACCTTTCTATTTCGTCATCTACTTTCTTCCTTAATGCAAAAGGTACCGGCCTGGCCTTACAAAATTTCGGAAGGGCTTCTGGGTCCACGTGCAAAGTTGCTTTGGCGCCTATGATTTCCCCCAAACCTTCCTGGAAGACCTCCGGGTATTTTTGGAGTACTCCACTCAACTGCCCGCTTCCACTCTGGAAAACTTTCATCCAATCTAATTTTAGGTCTTTCAGCCAGTTTCGTCCAATTAAGCTCGGTCCGGAGTCCTCTAATATCGTCAACGGTAATCTGAGCAATTGTTTCTCATATTCCACGGGTACATGTGTCGTGCCTAGAGCTTCCAGGGGTTCCCCCGTGTAGGTTTTAAGTTTCGTCGATATTTTTGTTAGGGTTAGTGGCTGGAGTCCATCTTTGATTTTTCTAAATGCTGCCACTCCCATTACTGATACGGCCGCACCCGTGTCTATTTCCATTATTGTCGGCCGCCCGTTCACCCGTGGGGTAACCTTAATGGGTTCTGCTTTCTTCATTGCAATATTATACAATTGTTCCCCTTCGGAGGAGGATGGGGCATGTAGGTTGTGTACTTCCCTGCGTCCCCACCTGCTATTCCTCTTTTGCCACCTTCTTCTAGGGTTTCTGTCGCTGTTACCCCACTCTGCCTGGTGCCAGACTGTCCTTCTCTGTTAGGGGAGCCTCAGCCGGTACTTCCCTCTGTCTCCAGTTAGTCCTGGCAGACTTGGGGGCAGTTCTGGGGTTTTCCTTTTTCCCTCTATTCCTCAGGCTTTTTCTGAGAGCGGCTATCTGGTAGCAGGACCCATTGTGGTAGTCCCTCTCACAGCTATCTACCTCCATTGGCGTGCCCTGTAGTTCCTGCGCCCCACTTGCTGTCTTTTCTAGGGACAGTGCGAGCTGTAACGCCTGCCTGCAGTCTAGCTCCGTTTCCGCCAACAGGTGTTTCTGTATTGTGAGGTCGTTTATTCCACACACTAACCGGTCCCGAAGCATTTCATTTAGCGTTGAGCCGAACTCACATTTTTCCGCCAAAAAAGAAATTTGTGACGGACTCCCCGTCTTCCCGCTTCGCTGTGTAGAATCTGTACCTACGCAAAATGAGGGGTGGTTTTGGGTCGTAGTGCTCTTTCAACAATTTCGTTAATTCTTGGAAGGTTTTTGTGTCCGGCGCATCGGGATAAGTCAGACTACGTATAATGGCAAAAGCTGAGGGTCCGCACGCCGACAGCAGGATAAGCCGTCTCCTTTCGTCCGTCAGTATATCATTTGCCCGGAAGAAGTAACACATTCTCTCCACATACTGGGACCAGTCCTCAATAGCCGGGTCGAATGCCTCTAACCTCCCAAAAAACGGCATTTTTAAAATGGCAAGGCTTACCCGCCGAGCGCGGCAGCTGGCCTCCGCAAAATTCTTAGTTTACCTCGTTGCCACTGTAGTAATCCACGGGAGGCAGGAGTTCCATCACCACACCAATATTTATTTACAATAACGATATTACAGGAGCAGCTACAAACAGTGCTGCTAGCAGTCCAGTCAACTTAAGACTGGCTCACAAAGCCTACACAGGTGCTTATATGGGCCCCCTCAATGAGCTATCATTGAGGGAGTTCATACTCCAATTGGCCAACCAATAAAGCTAATTGGAGTTCATTACAGTTACTGACATACCCAACAGGTAGATCAGGAAAAATGTTATTATTCTGTGAGTGGTTTGAATAGGAAACCTGTTATGTTAGAAGAAATGGAAATGAGTGCGGGGGATATTCACCAGCAGTGTTAACGGGGCCAAATGTCCTACTGCTGTGCTGTGTGTGTTTGTAAATAAACAGGGAAAAAAACTTTGTCACAAATTGTTTCCTGTATTTTTGCTTGTTATTGAAATGGCTATTTAAAAAAAAATTTAGCGTACCCAATTCATTTTTCCAATTAAGGGGCAATTTAGCGTGGCCAATCCACCTCCCCTGCACATCTTTGGGTTGTGGGGGCGAAACCCACGCAGACACGGGGAGAATGTGCAAACTCCACACGGACAGTGACCCAGGGCCGGGATCGAACCTGGGACCTCAGCGCCGTGAGGCAGCAGGGCTAACCCACTGCGCCACCGTGCTGCCCCTTGAAATCGTTATTGACAGTGTTATTGATATTCTGCAGTACAAACCTTTTGAAAACAATGTGCTCTTTCCTTTTATTATACATTTCTGGACACATTTCTAAGAAAACAAAGCAGAAATCACATACCACTGGACAAGGCTGATCTAATCCAGGGGGACCTTGTTCTCCCTTCTGCCCTTTGCTTCCTTTTTTACCTGGATAACTTCTCTCCCCCTGTGGAAATAATTGATGATGTGTTTTGAGAAAGACTAGCAAATATGTGTGGACCCGATCAAATGTAGCACTTCTGCCTATCCGGTCCCACTGAAAGTCACGTACTTTTGGTTGCCCTGCCACAGCCCCCACAGCAGGATACCCCCTGCTCCCCCGCCCCACAGAGGGGCCAGAAAATTAAAGTAAAACCAGTCAGTAAAAGTTAAAAACATTTTTTAAAAATAAAATAATTTAGAGTACCCAATTCATTTTTTCCAATTAAGGGGCAATTTAGTGTGGCCAATCCGCCTACCCTGCACATCTTTTCGTTGTGGGGGCGAATCCCACGCAGACACAGGGAGAATGTGCAAACTCCACATGCACAGTGACCCAGAGCCGGGATCGAACCTGGGACTTCGGTGGCAACCGTGCTGACCCCAGACAATTAAAGTTATCTCTGCAAAAGATACAAATTTATTTCACTGTATTCATTACAAATGCACCGTAATATCCAGTTATATATGCAGTTATATAAAGCAGGAATAGATTCACAAACTTACCAGACGCTTAAACAAGGCATTATTTTTGCAGTTGAGGGCAGCATTTAGAATGTTTAGAGTCTGCATTTGGTGATGGCGAAGCTGCAACTGCAGAGGGCGCACTTCCTGTACCTGTAGTTGCAGTGTCCTATTCTCTGTAGGTTCCTTCCCTAAGCCTTTTCACCTCCCTGATAGTGAGACCCCAAATATCTAACTGCATCAAAAATGGCAGAAACAAATTCAGCCAGAAAAAAAATTGCACCTTGAATTGGAGACTGCAAATGTTGTGGCATTTTTGCCTGTAACAAACCCAGGTTATATCCTTCCCCAGAATGTGTGATGGGACAATGTACAGGGGAGTGTATTCTGTCAGGAGTGAGGAGGGGGGAGTGAGGTGGAGGGGTTGGGGGAGCAATGAGGGGGGGTGAGTAATGAGGAGGAGGAGAGGCAGTGACGAGGAGTGAGGGGCAGTGATGGGGAGGGGCAATGATGAGGAGGGACAGTGATGGGGAGGGGCAGTGATGAGGAGGGACAGTGATGGGGAGGGACAGTGATGGGGAGGGGCAGTGATGAGGAGGGGGAGTGATGAGGAGGGGGAGTGATGAGGAGGGGCATTGATGGGGAGAGGCAGTGATGAGGAGGGGCAGTGATGGGGAGGGGCAGTGATGAGGAGGGGGCGTGATGAGAGGGGCAGTGATGGGGAGAGGCAGTGATGGGGAGAGGCAGGGATGAGGAGGGGCAGTGATGAGGAGGGGCAGTGGTGGGGAGAGGCTGTGATGAGGACGGCCAGTGATGAGGAGGGGCAGTGATGAGGAGGGGGAGTGATGGGGAGGGGCAGTGATGAGGAGGGGGAGTGATGGGGAGGGGCAGTGATAGGGAGGGGCAGTGATGGGGAGGGGGTGATAGGGAGGGGCAGTGATGAGGAGGGGGAGTGATGGGGAGGGGCAGTGATGGGGAGGGGCAGCGATGGGAGGGGGAGTGATGGGGAGGGGCAGTGATGGGGAGGGGCAGTGATGGGGAGGGGCAGTGATGGGGAGGGGCACTGATGAGGAGGGGGATTGATGGGGAGGGGCAGTGATGAGGAGAGGGAGTGATGGGGAGCGGTAGTGATGGGGAGGGGGAGTGATGGGGAGGGGCAGTGATGAGGAGGGGGAGTGATGGGGAGCGGCAGTGATGGGGAGGGGGAGTAAGGAGCTCCCAGTGGCACAGGCACAAACTGTTAGTGCCGCCAGATGATTAGACATGTGCCGGAGAGCTCTCCGGTCCTGCGGCCAATTCTCTCCCTCCAGACTCCCTGCCACTTCCCTTCCTCCAAACCTGTCAGCAGGTTGGCAGTGCCAGAGTTCCAGGTTGTCAGTGCCAGAGTTCCAGGTTGTCAGTGCCAGGGTTCCAGGTTGTCAGTGCCAGAGTACCAGGTTGGCAGTGCCAGGGTTCCATGTTGGCAGTTCCAGAGTTCCAGGTTGGCAGTTTCAGGGTTCCAGGTTGTCTGTGCCAGAGTTCCAGGTTGTCAGTGCCAGAGTTCCAGGTTGGCAGTGCCAGGGTTCCATGTTGGCAGTTCCAGAGTTCCAGGTTGGCAGTTTCAGGGTTCCAGGTTGGCAGTGCCAGAGTTCCAGGTTGTCAGTGCCAGGGTTCCAGGTTGTCAGTGCCAGGGTTCCAGGTTGGCAGTTCCAGAGTTCCAGGTTGTCAGTGCCAGAGTTCCAGGTTGGCAGTGCCAGGGTTCCAGGTTGGCAGTTCCAGAGTTCCAGGTTGGCAGTGCCAGGGTTCCAGGTTGTCTGTGCCAGAGTTCCAGGTTGGCAGTGCCAGAGTTCCAGGTTGGCAGTGCCAGGGTTCCAGGTTGGCAGTGCCAGAGTTCCAGGTTGGCAGTGCCAGGGTTCCAGGTTGTCTGTGCCAGAGTTCCAGGTTGGCAGTTCCGGAGTTCCAGGTTGGCAGTGCCAGGGTTCCAGGTTGTCAGTTCCAGGGTTCCAGGTTGGCAGTTCCAGAGTTCCAGGTTGGCAGTTTCAGAGTTCCAGATTGGCAGTGTCAGGGTTCCAGGTTGGCAGTGCCAGAGTTCCAGGTTGTCAGTGCCAGGGTTCCAGGTTGGCAGTGCCAGAGTTCCAGGTTGTCAGTGCCAGGGTTCCAGGTTGGCAGTTCCGGAGTTCCAGGTTGTCAGTGCCAGAGTTTCAGGTTGTCAGTTCCAGGGTTCCAGGTTGTCTGTGCCAGAGTTCCAGGTTGTCAGTGCCAGAGTTCCAGGTTGGCAGTTCCAGGGTTCCAGGTTGTCAGTGCCAGAGTTCCAGGTTGTCTGTGCCAGGGTTCCAGGTTGGCAGTGCCAGGGTTCCAGGTTGGCAGTGCCAGAGTTCCAGGTTGTCACTGCCAGAGTTCCAGGTTGGCAGTTCCAGAGTTCCAGGTTGTCAGTGCCAGAGTTCCAGGTTGGCAGTTCCATAGTTCCAGGTTGGCAGTGCCAGAGTTCCAGGCTGTCAGTTCCAGAGTTCCAGGTTGGCAGTTCCAGAGTTCCAGGTTGGCAGTTCCAGAGTTCCAGGTTGGCAGTTCCAGAGTTCCAGGTTGGCAGTTCCAGAGTTCCAGGTTGTCAGTTCCAGAGTTCTAAGTTGTCAATTCCAGAGTTCCAGGTTGTCTGTGCCAGAGTTCCAGGTTGTCAGTGCCAGAGTTCCAGGTTGGCAGTTCCATAGTTCCAGGTTGGCAGTGCCAGAGTTCCAGGCTGTCAGTTCCAGAGTTCCAGGTTGGCAGTTCCAGAGTTCCAGGTTGGCAGTTCCAGAGTTCCAGGTTGGCAGTTCCAGGGTTCCAGGTTGGCAGTTCCAGGGTTCCAGGTTGGCAATTCCAGAGTTCCAGGTTGCAGAGCTAGTGTGCCAGGGGCACTACATGGACATGTCCCTCGCCTCCCCCTATGCGCCCCTCCCTGGTGGATTTCCCTCGACTGCTTCAAGTTTTTAAACGCTGTTGTAAACATCAGGTTGGCAAAGTTTGAATATTCAGTGTGGTGGGGGGGGGGGGGGCACATTTAATTACATTTCCATTTATTAAAATTGATTGAAATGAGGTTCCCTCCATTTCTGGGTTGGAACCTCCACGTCACAGGTGGGGGCCATGGAAGATTGGGAAATGAGATATCGCCGGTGAGAATCTCCGTCATAATTCTGCCCATGGTTTTAGTTTTTTCTTGAATTAAGTATTGATGTCTATTTAACTATTTGATTGATGACTTTATGATTAGAATCGACCTGCGTTATCAATTAGTCTATCGTAAGTCATTATTTTTACTGAGACTAAAGTGAAAACACTTATTATTTATTCTCTATTTTTTGAGGTTATTTAGAAAACAACTGTTATATTTCTTTGTTGCCACTAAGAGAAAAGGTGTGGAGGTATCCACACCCTGGATTCTTGTAAAACACGATGAGCGGTTTATTAAGGATGTTGTTCAATACAATCAAAGATGGTGATCTGCCCAAAGCCCAGGCAAACACTCTGCTGACGTCAGCACACACCATGTGATGCACAGCCAGCAGAAATGTATTTCCAGATACATAACACCCCTCCCCCTTTACTTCATTAGTGCACCAAGAGAATTAACATTTATACAACACATCCATTCTGCATTATTTCTTTACATATATACAATTCAATAAGACAGTCTCTGTGGTGAACGTCTTTTTTTGGGTAGAATTTGGCGTTCTTGAACTTGGCTACTTGCGACCTCAGAAGTGTCTTCATTCCTTTCTATAGATGGTACTTCTTGATTCGTTATTTCAGTGTGTGTCACTATACGTATTGAAAAGTCCTCAGAAACAGCATGTGAACTCGTCACTGTCTCTGGTTTCTGTTCCAACATATAGCTCTCTAGATCTTCTTTTTTTGAAATAAATTCAGAATGCCCAATTTATTTTTTCAAATTAAGGGACAATTTAGAGTGGCCAATCCACCTACCCTGCACATCTTTGGGTTGTGGGGGCGAAACCCACGCAGACACGGGGAGAATGTGCAAACGCCACACGCACAGTGACCCAAGGCCGGGATCGAACCTGGGACCTCGGCGCCGTGAGGCAGCAGTGCTAACCACTGGGTCACCGTGCTGCCCTCTCTAGATCTTCTAATGGTAGAATCTCTTGAGAAGTTTCTGTGAACTCAATTAGTGCAGCAAGCAACTGACCAGCATGAGTCTGTACGGTGTATGATATTGGCCCCCCATCTTCGCTAGGATCATAGCTGCTACCTATTTCTCGCTGGTGGTGTAATTCCTAGCTAACACTCAAGTAGGTTGATAGGTTCATGCCCCACTGCTGCACTCGAGCATAGAATTTCCATGTTAATAAAGAGGCAGCATTGTACTCGTCAGGTACTGTCCTTTGGAAAGGATAACTCAAGTTTCGATCTGCCTTCTCAGAGACCCCATGATACAAGTCATGTTCCCTCAAATGCGTGTTCCCTCAAATGCTAACATTTTTCCCTCAACCACTAAAACAGTTAAAGTCACCATTTATCTCCTGGCTTTGAGGGAGTTCACTGTGCCCAAAATGGCTGCCATGTTTCCCACATCATAAGCTTGGCTGCGTTCTGTTGTCTGTTTTGTTACGCTCTTGAAGTAGCATAAGCTGCTTCCTTGATGTGCATTCTGACAAATGAAAGTTCAGACTTGGAGATAGCTTTAACACATTTATTAAACTGTTAACGACTCTCCTACTTGGATTCGACTGTCCTGTTAATCCTGCTATAGCTACTCAGACTGATGGATCAGTCTGCTACAATCTACGTGGTGGGTGTGATGTGTTCATCAACTCTGTGTACTCACTAAGTGTCTCCACTGGAAAGAGGAAGATCATGTGTGCTGTGTCCTTATATATGTGTTGGTGTAATGCCCCCCTGTGGTAGTGTCACCTCTGTGTGTATCTTGAATGCCCTATCTTACTGGCCTATTGGTTGAAAGTTTGTGTGTCATGTCTCTGGTGCTCCCTCTAGTGTCTAGCTAGTCTATGTGTATTTATATTAACCCCTTGTGTATTTACAGTGATGCATATCACACATTGTCCACTGCATTTTTCGACCGAGGGAGAGGAGAATGTTTGGGAGTGTTTTGTGGCAGGTATTATGAGGCGGCACCAAATGGGAAGAAAGGGGTCTGTCATGAAAGGTTGCAACCTCCGTATGCTTTTCATCTCTATTTTTAACAACTTTTTGGAGCCTGACATAAAAAATTAGCACAGGTTAGGACTGAGTAGGTGGTCTTTAAACTTGTAGCTGTGACCAACTTCTTGTTCGCAACATTACTCCTCTGCCGCATTAAATCCCGGCCTACAGTCCCGATTGGACACAGAGCTTCTCTTTACAACTCTCATTGGTCACCTGCCAGCCAACAGCCAGACACCACTTATCACCCCCCCCCCCCCCCCCCCCCCGTTTGATTTGACAAACTGAGACAGTGCAGACGGGAGTGAGCCTCCCTCTCTCTGCTGAGAAAAATGTAAAATTCAGCCCATTATAACCATATATAAAAATGGTGCATTTAATAAATAATTAATATGTCTCCTACCTTCTCTCCCTTTTCACCTCTATCTCCTTTCAGCCCCCTCAGACCTGGGAAACCCTGCAAATAATAGTATCCCTGAATGCTTTGAACACAATAAATGCAGCATTTTATAGTGTAAACAACATGTTTTTAATAAATGTATGAGCTTTGAAAAGCAGTTAATAGTCTCGAATATTTAGACTCCGAGACTAATAATAAAACTGGCGTGTGAACCAGTTGGCAGTATGCAAATTTTCTCTATTCAGCATCACCAAGATTCTAACATATATCTAAGCTTATACAGCAGTAAATTCTCATTAGAACATCAGAATTATTTCATGCTTTGAGGAACTGGAAGCACAAACGATGAGGAGAAACCTAAAACAAGAAGTTAGTTGCTGGTGTGTTTCCAGCATTTGCTTTTTTTATTTTAGCTTTCCAATACCTGCAGCATTTTGCTTTTCATGGCCTTTGGGTGGAATAATATGGGGGCTCAGATGGGATGCGCCCCCGGAAACCACGTTGGCACAGAGCCAACACACTCTATGTCAACCTCCCTGCAGCATTAATACGCTGTGGGGATCATTAATGAGGGCCGAGTGGGACTGGGGCGGACATTGCACCCTCTGGAGCTGCTGACCAATTGGATTGACTGGCAGCTCCCTCAGTCCCAGCAGCACCAGGAAGGCGTCCATGGCAGCTGCCTACGCTGCAGATGAGGAATGGAACCCAAGGCCTAGGATCCCCGGAACAGGTAAGTCTGGAGTCTTAGCCTGGGAGGGTTTGGGGGAGGGGCAGTGCGGGGGTGGTATAAGGGTGGGAGGGGGTAGGAAGGAAGGGGGTGAGTGGGTTAAATGGTGGGAGTGAGTAGGAAGGAAGGGGGTCTTCAGTCTAAGGGGCCAACCCACGACTGTCAAAGCCCAGCCCCTGAAGAGTGAGCCCCCCCACTTTTCCTGCCCTTTAACCATTATGAGTTTAAAAATGGGGCCTCCTGTTCCCCTGTCCTGGTGCCCAAGCCAAACATATTATAGTGTGAGCAGCACATTATCAGGGTCAATAGGCTTGGTAGCCAGCCTAAATGACACTTCATTGTTGATTTAAGTGTGGCAGGTGGGCGGATAAAGGTGCCACACGTGAGAGTGGCAAGGTGGCGGGTGACTCCATTTTACGTAGCCCCCCCCCCCCCCCGAATCAGGTCCCCTTTTTTTCTGTTGGCCCAGCAATTAACATCAGATGAGGGAATCTTTTAACATTTTGATGAAATACTGTCTTGTTCACGGGCAAAGGAATATATTGTTATTTTGCAAATCTTAAAGGATAATGAAAATTATGTCTCATGCATGCAAAGTATTCTGTATCGCTCATCATGTGTGCTGGCTAAGTGTTCTTTTTAAAATGACATATCTGAACTGAGAAAGGTCAGAGGGTCAGTTAGTGAAATGGAACTGTCTAATCAGATCAAATTGGGCCCTCAGTTCCCATCACGCTCATTGAGCAGCTCTGCAATTTGCATTTTCATTATTAAATTCTCCATTATTGATTTGTTGTCCAGAAATATGGCCTTTTTTTTTAACTATGCATATGGTGACTGAGTAGAAATCTGTAGAATCACAGGCCATTGGGGCATCTACTTAATTGACACTTTTGTTTTCCAATTTAAGAGCATATTTTAAATATTCTGTCAAAAGATACTTACATCTAATCCTAGTTCACCAGGTTTTCCCTGTGTAAAAACAAGAAGGAAAACAGATACTAAATTTCAATGCAAGACATCTGAACTTGACCATTGTCTGAGGAAGCTTTAAAGTAATGCATCCCTATATAGCTAATACCCAAAACTCAACGAAGAGCTGAAATACCCCCCCCTCCCCCCCCCCCCCCCCACCACCACCACCACCCAGCGACCAGTGGAGGGTGCCAATATAATGATGGCTGCCTCTCTGCAGGAATCTGTGGTGGGGCAGAGGGGTGGTGGCATTGGAGCCAGAGGCTCTGATTGGAGATGTCTTCCTGCTTGGTCCTCGAAATAATTTATTTAAATACCACCCATCCGAGCAGTGTTCACATCTCTCAAGCCCGAGACCATTGGTACTCACTAGAAAAATAATGAAGGGAAAATTTTGGTATTGAAAAATGTGGATTGGACTACATGAGAGCGTGGTGCGGTAGTGTGTAGAGAGTTGTGAGAGTGAGGGAAATAATTGTTGGGGGGTGGGAGGAGGGGATGGTTTAAGAGAGTTGTGGGGGGAAAGAGTTGTGTAAGCGGGGATCACAATTGCTCATGGGGTGGTGACCCACAGTTTTAGGAACCCCATGGCAAAGGCTGACAATTCGCCATCATAATACAGTGCAAAAAATAGCACTGGGTGACATAGTAAAAGGGGCTGCAGGTAAGACAAGTGACTGCAACCAAGTAAAATTCCTATCATCCAGTGAGACATTTTTTGAAGGGCAAAAGATATTTAAAGGGACATCACCAACGACCTCTTATTCCAACCATATAAGTCCCTGGCACTGTAGGGACTGGCCGCAGACTGGGTGTAAATCTCCCAGTGGAGGCCAAGGAGCCCATTTCCTGTATGCAAACAAAGCTGGAGCCATTAGTATGGGCCAAATTGGGAGGAAATCCTGGGGCTGGAGGAAGCATTATCTGACCAGAAATGAGCCATAAATTGAAGGGTGGAAGGTGTAGAAAGTCAAGGCCGGTATATAAGCGCAAAGTTGTAGTGTGAATTAAGTTAGCGGACTTTGAGGGCAGCACAGTGGCGCAGTGGCAGCATTGCAGTCTCTCGGCGCAAGGTCCCAGGTTGGATCCCGGCTCTGGGTCACTGTCCGTGTGGAGTTTGCACATTCTCCCTGTGTTTGCGTGGGTTTTGTCCCCACAACCCAAAGATGTGCAGGATAGGTGGATTGAACATGCTAAATTGCCCCTTTATTGGAAAAAATGAATTGGGCACTCTAAAGTTTTTTTTAAAGTTATCGGCTTTGTGCTCAACACTTTGAATTCTTGTTGTGTAAGCAGCAGAGGGGGTGTGAGAAAGATTAAGCAGTGACAAACTTCAAACAGTTAGATGGATGGGAGAAGTAGGGATTGTTTTCCTTGAAGAAAAGGCTGGAGGAGATTTGATAGAGGCATTCAAAATCATGAAGGGCTTGGACCGAGTAGATAGGGAAAACCTGTTCCTATTGGTGGAAACGTCAAGTGAGGGCACCGATTTACAGCGATTGTCAAATTAAGCGATGGAGACACAAGGAGAAACGTTTTAAAGCAGCGAGCAGTGAAGATCTGGAATGTGCTGCCTGAGATGGTTGTGGAGGCAGATTCAATCGAGATATTCAACAAGGAATTAGATTGAAATCCAAAAATGTGCGGGACCATGGGGAGTAGGCAGGGGAATGGCACCAGGTGATTTGCTTATTCGGCGAGCCAGTATAGACATGGCGGGCCGAATGGCCTCCTTCTGGGCTGTAACAATTCTGTGATTCTTACCTTTTCTCCCTTTTGACCAGGTAGACCTGTAAGCCCTATGGAACCAGGATTTCCCTACAAAGGAGAGATGACATGATGTTATTACTTAATCCACCATTCAATTCCGATGAACTGGAGTATGTTTCCATTCACTTCATTGATGTATGTTCATGCTTGCATTGCATTTCTGAAGTGGGGGTCCCACCATATGTGGTTAACTAAAGAAGTTAAGGAAAGTATCAAATCCAAGAAAAGGACAAAGACATATAACTGCACAAAGATGAGTGGCAGGTCAATGATTGGCCAGAATATAAAGAATGGCAGAGAATGACTAAAAAGTTAATCAGGAGAAAGAAATTAGAGTATGAGAGGAAGCTAGCTAGGAAAGTAAAATCAGACGCATTGAAAAAGGCAGAGTGTAAGTAATGTGAGTGTTGGAACTCCTGAGAGTGTGAATGGGGAGTTAATAGTCGATAATAAGGAATTGGTTTCTCGGCATTGCTGCCTACGACGTTGAGGACCGGGGTTCGAATCCCGGCCCCGGGTCACCGTCCGTGTGGAGTTTGCACATTCTTCCCATGTCTGCGTGGGTTTCACCCCCACAACCCAAAGACGTGCAGGGTAGGTGCATTTGAATCATTAACATCTCAATGCTGGGCAAATTGGCTTGGGAGGGGAGGATCCTGTGAATGCACCACTGATGGTACTTCGGCAGTGATTTGAGGTGCCTGCTATAGGTTGTACCCTGTAACTATTGGAAGGCAGCCAGTGACTCAAATCCAACCGCCCGCTCAGTTTGGCTATTGTCATAGAGGAAATTGGTAAAAGTTGACAGGCTGACAAACAACCCATCTGGAACATGGTCTTATATATTTATGGACAGCAAGCTGAGACCCTCAAGATATCCAGTGGTGCACAGGAAGGAGCCAGAGGCAAGGAAACAATGGTGACTGCCACAGTGGTGGGCGAAGCTGTGCAGCCAGGTCCAGCAGCTTCTTTTCATGAAAGAGGCTGCAGATATCAATGATTTTTAAAAAAAATTCAGATTACCCAATTATTTTTTCCAATTAAGGGGCAATTTAGCGTGGCCAATCCACCTACTCTGCACATTTTTGGGTTGTGGGGGTGAAACCCACGCAGACACGGGGAGAATGTGCAAACTCCACACGGACAGTGACCCAGAGCCGGGATCGAACCTGGGACCTCAGCGCCGTGAGGCGGTTGTGCTAACCACCAGGCCAGCGTGCTGCCCGCAGATATCAGTGATGACCCAGTGTGCCAACATGAGCCTGCAATCACACTATTCTTCAGCTAAGCTTTTAATTGTAGTCTCGTCTGTATCTTCTGTGGCCTCAACCCCTCCATTGCTCTCCACTCTGTTACTCTCAATTCCACTGTTGTACAGATCTCCCCTGTACCCCACCCTCTCTGTGAATCTGTAAACCTCATCATAACACACTGTTGCTGCCACAGATGGTGACACACTTCCTCATCCGATGTCACACTGAAAACATTCATGGTGCTCCCGTCATTCTGATGCTGTCCATTTGAGAGCTTCAGACTTCTGTCTGTGACCAGACGGAACTGAGAAAGCAGCTGTAAGCACAGAACCTATTCACATCGAGCAACCAGAACATTAAACACCTGCATGAGAGACAAACGTCCCAAGCTCCCTATGCCGGAGGTGTTAATTACAAATCCCTGTTGAAATCATTTGAAATTTGCCTCATTAGCATGTGATAATTATCGACTCATCTCTGGTGATCAGATTTCTTGCACAAAGTCAAACGAGTTTCTACTCATTCCAGAAGTGGGCACATTGCTGTCAGGTTTGAGAAATGTTACATTTTGATTTCCCACCTGCCTCCTAAAAACCTTATGACCCTGGAGCTGCTCCAGGAGCTATAAAGGCAATTTCTGCAGATAAATGATATGTAGAAACGACTGAAATGTGCACATAAATGTTCAAATAAATCTCAACTCTTTACTCTGATTAAAGACATGGCTGTTTGTTCACATACCTGAATTCCAGGACCACCTCTATCACCTTTTCTACTGGCATCGCCCTTTTCTCCTTTATTGCCATTCAGTCCCGGTTCACCCTAGGTAGAAATTAAGTAATAGCTTCAATAATGTATCACAGATGCCATGGTCTTGAAATTATAGTGTCTACTGTAGCCATGTGGGATGGCCACTTCCAACTAGGTACAGGGAAACTCGCAAAGCCTAGTGGGTAAAATGGACAAGCCAAGACTCAGGCAGCCTCAGAGCCTGAAATGCATATTGTAAGCAAGAAGACCAGACGGTATTGAAACTCCGACAAATTAGCATTTTAATGGGGCCGATTAGCACTTGATGGTCCATCCTCACCAAAACAAAGGACTGGCACTTGAGCAACTGGTACAGTCCCAGACATTTCGGCACCACTCCCTATTCAAGGGAAACGCAAACAACAGGGTCAGTGATCTCTTGGGACACGCCCAGCCATCCAGATCCCCGCCCACTTATTGGCTAAGGAATCGAACGGAGTGATTAGGGATCACCCAATTAGTAGGGCCCAGACTGAAGTAACGCCCAAAAGAGTGCGAAAATCCCTATGTATAAGAAGAAGAGTCCGCCACATGTTCCTCCTCTCTTGGACCTGGTACCCCAGCATGGCCATCTCCAAGCCAAGTGCAGCAACACCAGAAACAAGTATAAGTTCAACGCTCGCTACCAGATGCATGAGCCCAGCTGAACAGCAGTTACTCCTTCGGACCCGTGAAGATCCAGAATCGAACAGCGGCCACTGTTCTCTGACCTAAGCCGGGTGCCCGAAGTTAAGTTCAAGTTGTCTTAGTCGCGAGGTGTAGTTAACTAGTAGTATTTATGTTGCATGACGAATTGTGTGTAAATAAAGTACCCTTGACCTTGAACTAACTAACTGGTGTTTGGCTCTTTGATCGATAGCCGGTTGAACCTTGTGGTGGTATCATTTGATACCTGGCGACTCTAAGCATGCGGCCCGACAAAGGTTTCTGTGCAGCCCGCCAATGAGGTGCCCGGAATCATAACCGGCATTTTTGAAAAGCCGCTGGGGAAAAGCCGCTGAAGTAAATGCGCTTATTCAACAAGCGCATTTACTTCAGTGGCTTTTCCCCAGCGGCTTTTCAAAAATTCCGGTTATGATTCCGGGCACCTCATTGGCGGGCGGCATAAAAACGCGCGTAGTGGGGTGGATGAGTGGGGCTGTCTCATTGGTCGGTTTAGTTGGGTGTGCGACCAATAGGAGTCCAGGTTACAAACAATAAGCCTTATTATTGTTTGTAACCTGGACTCCTATTGGTCGGACACCCAACTAAACCGACCAATAAGGCAGCCCCACTCATCCACCCCACCACGCGCGTTTTATCGTTGACTCGGCCAGGCTGTGCTTCTGTCAGTGTTAAGGATCAGCACAAGCAACTTGGCACCTGATTTCAACAAACTGGTAAATGACTGCAGTCAGATGCATCATTCTCATTGACATTGTTCTGTTACTTACTGAGGTACTTTGTTTTTCAAATAAATGTGTTTTTTTTTCTTTAAATTTTCTTTTATTTTGGTTATTTTAAATATTAATTATTTTACTTAATACACTATGCGGCCCTTTGAAATTGTGAATTTCTGAATGTGGCCCTTGCACGGAAAAGTTTGCCCACCCCTGCTATACCCTGTCCTCTTCAAGCCTTAACCCCACCTAACCTTATGGACACGGGGCAGTTTAGCATGGCCAATCCACCTACCCTTCACATCTTGGACTGTGGGAGGAAACCGGAGCACCCGGAGGAAACCCCCGCAGACACAGGGAGAACGTACAAAGTTCACACAGTGACCCAAGGCTGGAATTGAACCCGGGTCTCTGGTGCAGCGGGGCAGGAGTTAGTCTGGCAAATTCCCGGGACACAACCCTCAAGAATTGGAGAAATATTTTTCGTTCGTATTCCAAAGGAATTTGGAACAAAGGCATAAATCTGAAGGATCCGCGCCAAATTATGTCCCCGATTCTGAGCAATCCTCTTGACTTAGAGCGTTCCTGGATTTTTCTGACGGCCATTTTTAAATGGAGTTCCAGTGAGCGGAGCTTCCCATTGTAAAAAACGGGGCTTTGTGTGGCCTCGGTCGTGCGTTCCCCATTTAGGTCCCTTATTCAAAGCGAGTTGCGTTGAATGGCCATGTGGTTCTCGGCACTGCACTCGCTCGGGGACTTTGTTCCCTTGTGGGTAGACCGCGCCCTAACTTCTCTAAATTTTGATCCAACCTGTGATAAATGCTATGCTGCCTCAGCCCTTCTAATTCATATATACTGGTTATATCCTAAATTGGCTTTGTTTTGGACAAAAGCATTTCAAGCACGCTTATATTTTTAGGAATAACATTGAACCTTCTCCTATTCCAGCACTCTTTGGGGTGGTACAAAATGGCATCCCTCTTATAAGAATTCAGACTGATGCACCACCTTATCAACATTGTTGGCATTATTCTATTGAACTGGAATTAATCTGTCCACCCACCTTTACCAATTGGGGAAGTGATTTTAGCCAGAATCTCAAACTTGAGAAAATAAAGTACACTATAAGAGGCTGCACTGGTAGATTTTATGTAGCTTGGCAACCTTTCCAGATTATTTTGAAGGACTGCAGCTTGCTACTTTCACATAACTAACCCTAATTAGGTTGTATATATTATATTAGGTGAAACTCTATCTGTCCTATGATTCTTCTTATTTATTTTTTCCCTTTTTTGTTCTTTCCTTCTACTTCTCATTTCATTTCTCTTCCAAATATGAGTTTATCAAATTATTGCTGTAATGTAAGCTATTTTCTGTATTGTACATTATGATTGTTGTTAAAACGTAGACACAAGAGACAGGAGTCAGAAGCATTGAGAGTTCAGCGATGTTTTAGCGCTTGCACAGGTTACAGTGATAGGGAGGAGTGAGGCCATGCATGGCTTGAAACACATGTTTGAAACTATAGCACAGTTACTGAATGCCAATAAGATTAGGACTATAGGTGAACAGAACTTGACGCTGTCTTATATTAAGAGCAAAGAATGTCAGATAAACTGAAGTTTATCGAGGGTGGTGTAAAAAAATCTAGAGGTGACAAAAGTATATATGAGGGTTTCAGTGGCAATTTGGTAGACAAGGATGGAGGTGGGCAATGTTACAGAAGTAGAAATAGGCGAAGAAGAGGTTATGAGGTTGAAAACAACTTGGTTGAGCAGCATGTTGAATTTTGCACAAAATAATGTCATCAAATTTGCTTGACCCTGGTAATAGCCAATCTGCCACAATATTAATACTTTAATTGAGAGGAAGATTGAATGGCTTGTTGGGGACTGCAGAATTCGGCGTTGCAAATACCTAGGGCATGGCTTACATATTCTTGGACACAACATTTAGTTTCAGTAATTAAAGTTTTAACTGTAGGCAAATAGGAGTGTGTGATTGAAAAACTGATAAGCAAGTCTGAAATAAATGTAATTCAAACAGGTCTGGAATTTATTACAATTAAAGGTAGCCTGTGTGTGTCACGCAGGGTCAGAGTTGACCTCTAACCTTGCATTGGAGCCAGTGAGTCTGGAGAATTAGTTAGAAGCTTCATTAGCAATATGAATTATTCATATAGGTTACATAATCAAGGAGGAGCCTTGAAGGTAAAATAACTTGGGCAGAATTTTCCTATAGTTTTTCAGAGTGGCAGAATCCTGGCATGTAGCTCTCCAGCTGCACAGCGAGTTTGTAGTGATGCACCATCGATTGCACGTGAGGCGAGTGATTTACCAAAGTCAGGCTTTAATTAACTAGAACACAGCCTGGCGATCGTCTACAGTGGAAAGGGACGATCGTCAGGCTTCTGAGCATTTATACCTCGTTGATAGAGGCGTGGTTAACTCAGCCTCTCGGCCAATCGGTCGAGAGGCACATGACCGACCAGGGCCAATGGTAAGCCGACGTTCTGGCCCCATGGCAGACGAGTATGCAGATCATATCATCACATGTAGTCCACATTTTGAGCCGATCTGAAAAGCAAAATTTAGGGGGTGTGGTTTACTCTACCACTATGGCAGGGCAGGCCCTGAAAGAGCCAGCTAGGAGATTGGGGTGCCGTTTGAAAATGGTAACTTGATCAGCATAGAAAATTACCTTTCCCCAGCACCCCCTACACATCAAGCATTGGGTCTCTCTCCCCCCCCCCCCCACCATCATCATCAGCATTGGGGGTTCCTCCCCCCCAACAAACATAAAGTGAACCCCGTCCCCAGTGGGTCCACATTTGGCAATGTTTATGGGCACAGGTTTGAAGAAATTAGCTGAGTACAGTAAATCTGGTGATGTCTTGAACGCCACCATTAGAAACAGACTAATGTGTAGGTTAAGAAGCGAAGCTATCCAGAAAAGCCAATGAACAGAAATCAACTTAAATCTAAAGAAAGCTTTTGGGAGTCCCAATCACTATAGAATTAGCACCTAAGGAAGCCCAATAATTACGTTTGAGCTCCAGAGTCCATAAAATGTCGGCTGAGACCTGAACACAGATACAAATTTTAAATGGTCACTATCATAATATACATCCAGGTATATGATGGAGTGCAGACAGGCAGTGATTGACACAGAGGATGACCAGTGAGCACACAGAACACAGCAGCCAATCACCAGACAGGCCACGACCACTATAAAGCCAGAGGGCACCAGGTTTCCCGCTCTCTTGGGATCCAGCCTCTGAGACAGTCAGAGCTCGTGAGCAGCAGCTAGAACACACACCATGTGGTAGTCAGTTAGTCTGGTCAGGCTAGCCTCAGGTCTCCAGTCAAGTCAGCATAGTGTCAACCCACAGTTAAGCATGTAATATAGTTAGATGTTAAATAAAATCGTGTTGCATCTCATCAAGTGTTGGGAGCCTGTCTCTACACTGCATGGAACACAGTCCACATAGACCCAGCCTGCCCAACACATCAGTTACTGATGTGCAAAAACTGGGCATGCAGTAGCAGATTGTTGGTGTAAGGGTGTAAAATGCAGGAATTGTGGTAAAAAAGGGCTCACCAAATGTGAGTGTTGGGGACCAAAACAATAAGTTCCAAACAAGAACTAAAAAAAGCATGAACCAAGGGCATCAAATGGAAAACTGAATAGAGGGAAAGGGATCCATGTGATACAGAAAGGTCACAATCAGCTGACGCACTGCCGTTGAATGTACTGGCCATTGTAAGAATCGTAGTATTGACAGTGCAGAAGGGGGCCATTCAGCTCACTGAGTCTGCAATGGCCCTTGGAAAGGGCACCCTACTTAAACCCACCCTATCCCCAGTAACTCCACCTAACCTTAAGGGGCTATTTAGCATGGCCAATCCAGCTAACCTGCGCATCTTTTGACTGTGGGAGGAAACCGGAGCATCTGGAGGAAACCCACGCAGACGCAAGGAGAAAGTGAAAACTCCACACAGACAGTCACCCAAGGCCGGAATTGAACCTGGGACCCTGGAGCTGTGAGGCAGTAGTGCTAACCACTGTGCCACCTGTGCCGTGTGGGTGCAACAAATGCTGCTGGGTCACACCTCTACTGGACAGACAAACCAATTAAAATGAAGGCGGCCCTGAAGCAGCAGTTTTGTTGTACCAGAAACTGTTAACCAAGAGAAACTATGACATACCACCTTAAAACCCTGAAAGATAACACTAAAAACCTAAACTGGGGAAGTGGTCCCATTGTGGGGCCTTATTGATGCAAATGTGCAGCTAAACAGACAGACCACAGACTTGTCCCTGCACGTCGTTAAAGGTAACTATCCAGCCCGAATGGGGAGGATCTGGCTAGAGAGAATCAAGTAAACTGGGCCAAGGTGAATCTCATGTCAGAGTCTGAAACAGGTCGAATGAAGATTCTAAAGAAACATGCCAATGTCTTTAATGGAGAGCTGGGAAGCATTAAAGAGATCTCAGTCAAGCTAAAGATTCAGCAGGAAAGCCAAGCAAGATGTTTAAAGGCTAGGTCAGTGTTGGACGGCATCAGGCCGCAGGTCGAGGCAGATTTAGAGAGGCTGGTTAAGACAGGGCTTCTCAAACTCATTAATCTAAGTGAATGGACTATGCTGATAGTACCTGTGATGAAGAAAGGTGGTGTGGTACGAATACGTGGTGATTTTAAGGTCACTATCAGTCCAGTATAGTGTGCGGAGCAGCGCCCTCTGCCTTTAATTGGCCATGATGTGGAGATGCCGGCGTTGGACTGGGGTGAGCACAGTATGAAGTCTTACAACACCAGGTTAAAGTCCAACAGGTTTGTTTCAAACACGAGCTTTCAGAGCGCAGCTCCTTCCTCAGGTGAATTCCCTTAATTGGCAACTTACTTGCTGGGTTGGCTGGAGTACAGGAGTTCAGTAAAGTTGACCTTAGTCAAACTTATCTCCAGATAAATGTGGATGCAGATTCATAACAATATTTGACAATCGTGACACACAAAGGGCTATTGAGATATAAAAGACTTCCAGGGTGGCACGATGGTGCAGTGGTTGGCACTGCTGCCTCACAGCGCCGAGGACCCCGGTTCCATCCCAGTCCTGGGTCACTGTCGGTGTGGAGTTTGCACATTCTCCCCTTGTCTACATGAGTCTCACCCTCACAGCCCAAAGATGTGCAGGGTTGGTGGATTGGCCATGCTAAACTGCCCCTTAACTGGAAAATAAATGAGTAATTTAAATTTAATAAAGATATAAAAGACTTCCATTTGGCATCATCTCCCCACCTGTGTTGTTCCATTTGAGCCATTGCCATGGATCAAATTCTAAGCAGTCTAGAATGAGTCTAGTGCTACTTAGGTATTATCTTAGTTTTTGGAAAGAATGAAGAATAGCATCTTCAAAATTTAGATGCTACACACCAGAGACTAGAAGATTATGACTACAGAAAAGGAGCCGCATTCAAAGAAAGAATGATTTCCATTGTGGTAGACGTGCTCTCAAAATGCCTGAAGTCACCATTGTGAATACTATGTCCACGGGAAGAATAATTGAAAGACTGGGTGAAATTTCTGCAAGATTCGGTTACCCTGAATAACTTGTTAGTGACCCACTGTCCGTGTGCAGTTTGCATATTCTCTCTGTGTCGATGTGGGTCTCATCCCCACAACCCATAAAGATATGCAGGGTAGGTGAATTGGCCACGTTACATTGCCCCTTAATTGGAAAAATAGAAGAATTGGGTACTCTAAATTTTCTTTAAAACTTGTTACCGACAATGGGCCATAGTTCCTCTCGTATGAATTCACAAATTATCTACTGCAGAACGGAATCCAACACATCCGATCCGGACCTTATCAACCTGCCACGAATGGGCTGGCTGAAAGGTTTGTTCAGATAATTAAACATCCATTGAAGGTAACTCATGAGCAAGGGTCATTGTCAAAACGACTAAGCCAATTTCCGATGAGGTACAGGAATACAACACATTCAGCAATCCAAAGTTCTCCAACATTACACATGATAAAATTTCAGTTAAATGCTGCATTTGATTTGCTGAAGCTGAAATTGTTGAGAGGAAACAGCAAAGTCAGGAATTGTGATGTGAGAACAGGACTAAACGTCATGTTTTTCAGAAAGGTCAGGACCTATTGGCAAGGTGCTATACCACCAGTGAGAGGTGGATACCTACCATTGTCTTAGCACACAGACAGGATGGTCTCCTACATTGCTCAAACGTAGGGCAGTGTAGTGTAGGGAAGACATGCTGATCAACTTTTAGCAATGAAAACTAGATGCTAGACACAGTCCACCAAGAGTCCACAACAAACTGTGCCAAGTGAAGACCTAGACATTCCTTAGAACCTGACAAGACCATAAACAGCTTTGACAAAGGGTCTTCTGGACTCAAAACGTTAGCTCTTTTCTCTCCCTACACATGATGCCAGACATGCTGAGATTTTCCAGTATTTTCTCTTTGGTTTCAGATTCCAGCATCCGCAGTAATTTGCTATTAATACCAGAAGCACCTGTGGAAGACAGTATCCCAGTTGAGGATATTTTAACACCAAGTCAATCTCCAAATCCTACATTGACTCTAGTTGAGGTAAAACAATGGACGATGTCAATAGGCAGCATGGTGGCGCAGTGGTTAGTGCTGCTGCCTCACGGCGCCGATGTCTCAGGTTCGATCCCGTCTCTGGGTCACTGTCCTTGTGGAGTTTGCACATTCTCCCCGTGTTTGCGTGGGTTTCGCCCCCACAACCCAAAAGATGTGCAAGGTAAGTGAATTGGCCACGCTAAATTGCCCCTTAATTGGAAAAAAATAATTTGAAATTTATAAAAAATTTTTAAAAAACAATGGACGATGCCCAAACTACACCAAAACTTACAGACACCATGAAAAAGCAGACGGCTGAGGTTCGCTGACACCCACCTAGAAATTAACATCCTCCAAAACGTCTAACTTACTGACTGTTGTGTTTATTAGTTGCTTATATTGTAAATTTTGATTGTTAATGTTATGTTGTGTTTCATTGCAGGAACCTCTTAATGTAAAGGGGGAGGAAAGTGTTGTGTATTCATGTTTGTTCCTAATTGAAACAACATCACTTTAAGAGTCAGATCATGTGACGCATTGATGACGCATCGGTTATTTGTGCGGGCAATTGGGCAGTCTATCCTAACAGCCTGTAGAGTAAACACCTTTCCAATAAAGCTCTTGTTTGTACTTTCATGATCTGCAAGCCTACCGTTTAAATATACCACCCGTCTGAAGTAAAGGCTTGGGTCAGACCTGAGAAGCGGCACTGAAGAAAAGGGCACTTTCTAGGGCCTCAGGATGTCTCTTTGCAGCTAAGGCGATGTGCAGATACTGTTCTAATGTAGGAAACGTATTTTGGCAAAGCAAAGTCCCACACAAAGCAATGGCAACCAGATAATCTGCTTCTTAGTGATGTGAGGATTGATACCCAGCAGGGGTCAGTTTATTCAGGATAGGAGAGATAAGGGTGGAGAATTCTATAGAAGGACCAAAAACCGAGGAGCAGGAATTATAAACAGCTAGTATATTTCTCAGTAAGTTTTCACGCTTTCCATTTTATTGACATCTGACATCTTATTTATGTATACTGAGGATATGCACTCATTCTTAAGAAATTAAATACATTTAGATTAACACTTACAGGTGGACCAGAGAAACCGATTTCTCCTTTTTCACCTTTTTGTCCTGGAATTCCCGGGACTCCTGGGATTCCTGAGTTCCCTTTCGGACCAGTTATACCCTAAAAAATAATAAACACCAATTGGAAGCTCACATTTTAACGGCATCACTATTAAGACATGTGAATATCAAAAATATTGGGTAGGAATTTACAGTTTGGGCCCAAAATAAATGCACTGTAGGCTGAAACAATATGGCGGCAATTAAGACCCACAATCCAGTTTTAGGTTCAGCCCTCCTTTAAACTTTGCTGGCCAGGTACAGGTTTCGAACAACCCTAACTAATTGGTCACCTTCTGCAGGATTGGTGTGTGCTGGAGGGGGGGGGGGGGGGGGGGGGTACTTAATACAGGGCTGAGGGAATGAGAACAGATGGCAGGATTCTTCGATCCCACTGCAGTGAACATAGATTTGGCCAAATTCTCCAATCTCGCTGGCAGCGGTAGCGAGGCTGACTCGCAATGGACAATCCCGGCCAGAATGTCTGCTGGCCAGAGAATTTCCGTGAAGCTTGGGAGAGCATTCAAAAGACCTCAAAGCGCAGGAGGAATAGGAAGTTGATCCTGGAGGGAAATGATTACCAGCCAGGGATGATCTATTTTTCAAAGAAAAATTTAGTGTACCCAATTCATGTTTTCCAATTAAGGGGCAATTTAGCATGGTCAATCCACCTAGCCTGCACATCTTTGGGTTGTGGGGGCGAAACCCACGCAAACACGTGGAGAATGTACAAACTCCACACGGACAGTGACCCAGAGCCGGGATCGATCCTGGGACCTCAGCGCCGTGAGGCTATAGGGCTAACCCACTGCGCCACCATATTGCCCCGGCCAGGGATGATCTTACAGCTCCTTCAGGAATCAAGCTACTTGGTGTCTTGGAAGGATCTGACGATGCTTCAACTTCCCGGACCTTTGTTAGTACAGGGGCTGCCAATACAGCTTTAATGGTGTCAATGATCCTGCCTCCACAATTTAGAAGGGTCAATCATTGCTGCTCATAGGGGAGACCTGTAGTTCCCTTTCTCTGTCAGTGGAGTAGCCACCTGGAAATTCAAACCATGTATATATATATATAATTTCTTCCATTCACACTCACCTCCAGCTGGGAAACAATCGGCGATCCATATGGTTGGCCCCAGTGTGGTACTGACAATGGCCACTATTCCCACTGACGGTTCCAGAAATGGAGAGCTGCCAGCCTCTGATTGGCCAGTAATTCTCAGGGGTGAGAAATTTTGTAGTGTGGCCCCTTTAAGGGCGATCCTTCTCAGGCCACGTGACCTGCCAGGAGCCAATGGGGATGGAGCGTGCAAACCTCAGCCTATCGGGTGTCCAGGCACAGGCCTAGCTGTTGGGGTATCATCAGAGTAAGCTGGAGTCGAAGGAACAAGATCTGCAATGGTGATGTACTGTTCTGTACCTAAACCTTTTTGTTAAATAGGTCACCGTTGTGATTTGACAATGCCTTACTTTGCCTTGCATTACAACATTGACAATGGCAATGAATTAATCCAGTCAAAAATTGGAAGGGGGTGGAGAGTGACCTCCCAGAGTCCTGAAAAGGTAAAAGGCTGTCAGCAGTCGAATAGCCTTACGACTATTTGGGAAAATTGAACCGTTTGATCTGGAAGTTGAAAATTGGGGCCGATATGTCGAAAGGCTCCGATACTTTTTCGCTGCCAATGAAATCATGGCAGAAGATGAACAGAAAGTAACATTACTTACAGCTTGCGGCCCACGAACATACAACCTCGTGTGAAATCCTTCAGACTTTTAAGTCCTTTGATAAATTGGTGTAACTAGTGAGGGACTATTACAATCCCTGACCCTCCATTATTATGCAGCACCATAAATTTCATACAGCCATTAGAGGTTCTGGAGAAACGGTATCTGCTTTTGTAGCCAGATTTTGACGAATGTCGGAACATTGTAAATTTGGTACTTCTCTCAGTGACATGCTGCATGACCGGTTGGTCTGTGGCTTCAACAACTGAAATATTTAGAAGAGGTTGGCAGCAGAAACAAAGCTATCCTTGGACAGAGCGGTTGAATTGGCTCAAGCGAGTGAAAGCGCTGAACAAAGCACTTTTGAACTATAAGGCGTGCAAAGCGAGGCAAACCAGTTATGGCGGGAAAAAGCAGCCGCTCGAGATTCCTGGAGTGAAGGAGCAGCTGAGACAGAGAAGAAGAAAAGTAACCGGCAGTCACAAGGGTTAGAAGCTTGTTATCGTTGTGGGAAAGAGCGTTGCCAAGACAGATCCAAGTATAAGGAATTCATCTGTTTAAGATGTAATTTAAAAAAAGGCCACATACAAGCCAGATAGACTACTCCAAGTTCTTGAAAAAAAACATTTGGTGACTCCAGTGGACAAGCTTGAAGAAGACCCTGAAGAAAAGTCCAAAGTATATAAGTTCAACATGGTGAGAATAAATAAAATCCCCTTCACATTGAGATTGCCCTTGTTGTCAATGGCCGTCAGCTTAAGATGGAGTTCAATACAGGGGCAGCTGCCACAGGAGTGGGTGGGCAAACGGTTAGGGATCTGCAGGATCGCTGCAGCCTGTGAACCTCAGCAGTACATCGGCCACCTTAACAACCTATACTAGAGATGGCATCAGTACACTTATTGTACCAACACCCGTCAGCCCAGCTGCCTTTAATCATAGTCAGAGGACAAGGCCAAGTCTCATAGCGCAGGATTGACTGAAGAAAATGAAAATAAATTGGCTAGAAATATTCAGCATCACAGATGGGGTTTTCCAGGAACGTTGACAGAAATACAAGGTTTTCCAGAGAGAGTGAAAGCAAAGATCTACAGAGCCAGAAGCAATGCCAAAATTATTTTGCGTCAGACTTATATTTTACACCAAAAAGTGTCAGACTCAACACACCCTTCCACCTGCAGCGAATGTGCTCCCTTGGGTGTGGCTCGGGCGATCGTGGACGAGGTTCCACATTGTTTTTGCAGGTCCTTTTTTGGGAATTATGTTATTAATTGTGGTGGATGCCCACTCGAAGTGGCTGGATGTCCAGCTTATGCTCGACAATGACGGCAACCACTGTTGACAAGCTGCGCCAAACCTTTGCCATAGACGGCGTCTCAGAGGTGATCATCTCAGACAATGGTATCTCCTTCACAGCCGAATCGTTTCAACTCTTCATTAAACCCAATGGGATCCAGTACATAAGGATGGTCCCCGACCACCCCACTTCAAACAGGCTGTCTGAAAGTTGTCCAAACCTTTAAAGGATCAGTGGAAAAACAGTGTAACCAGCCACTGGTGCTTCATTTAGTTGGCTTCTTGCCCTCATACAATACGCCCCTGCACCCCACCACAGGGACCACCCCGACTGAGTTGTTAATGGACAGGCGTCTGCGGACCCGGCTCGACCTCGTTTTTCCAAATTTGTCGGGGAGGGTGGAGGCTAAGCGAGCCTCACAGAAAGGCCGTCATAATGCAACCAAGGGGGACAGGTCTTTTCAAACAGATGATTTAGTTTACCTGTAGAACTTTGGAGGAGGATCAGAGGGGATGCCTGGAAGGGTTGTTGCCAGGACTGGGCCAGTGTCTTATGACATCGAACTATGGAGCCGTGAAGCTAGAAAACACGTTGATCATTTGAGAAGGAGAGAAATTGTCGCCCCTGCCCTGGGTTGTGTAACCAGTCCAGGTAACCAGTGTACCATTGGCTGAGTCAGTCATGGTAGAACCAAAACCTTCTCAAGAGGAACCATGGGCAGCACGGTAGCATGGTGGTTAGCATAAATGCTTCACAGCTCCAGGGTCCCAGGTTCGATTCCCGGCTGGGTCACTGTCTGTGCGGAGTCTGCACGTCCTCCCCCTGTGTGCGTGGGTTTCCTCCGGGTGCTCCGGTTTCCTCCCACAGTCCAAAGATGTGCGGGTTAGGTGGATTGGCTATGCTAAATTGCCCATAGTGTCCTAAAAAGTAAGGTTAAGGGGGGGTTGTTGGGTTGCGGGTATAGGGTGGATACGTGGGTTTGAGTAGGGTGATCATTGCTCGGCACAACATTGAGGGCCGAAGGGCCTGTTCTGTGCTGTACTGTTCTATGAGGGGCCACAGAAGGAGTTGAAGATGTAGTCAGTACTACCCCTTTTCGGAATCTACAGATTTCCCTGCCTCTGCTGAGGACTCAGGTGCCTCAAGGTGGAGAAGCTGGTTGCCAAGTTGAGGCATTCAGCGAGAGTTAGAAAGTCACCCGATAAGACTTATCCTATGAACTTTGCTTGAGCTCTCTTACTGCAACTCTCTTTGTCTGTATATAATTGTAAACAAGAGTCTTTCTTCTTTTGTACTTCAGCGACCTGTAAAGGAACTTTTGAGGGGAGGAATGTGGTTGCCTGGCCCCTTTAAGGGGCGATCCTTCGCCGGCCAAGTGACCTGCCTGGAGCCTATGAGGATGGAGTGCGCGAACCTCAGTCTATTGGGTGTCTAGACATGGACCTGGCTTTGGGGTACGGTCAGTGTCAGCTTTGGAGTCGATGGAATTAGCCCAATGTTGGAGTTGTTCTGTTCTCTACATAAAGTTCTTCTTTGCTACATAAATCGCCGTTGTGATTAAACACTGTCTAGTCACTTTGCCTCGCACTGTAACTGGTATCCACCCTACAGGGGACTTTATCCAACCGGAGGTATGGTGCTGCCCAGATAACTGGCTGATTATCACGGAATAGCATTTGGCCTCCCAGAGAAAAGCTGGGCTGGATTTTACGGCAACGTGCCCAGTATTTGGCAGAGGCACATAAAGTATGTCAGGTCACCAGCCCACTTCCTTCCCCTGACCCTTTCCCTCGGAGGGTGACTGTGCTGCCCAATCGGCCACCTATCCTTAGGCCTAATGAGACCCTGAGCTGCCCAATTTGGTGGGAATTCAGGGCCTCAATCTGCCTTCACTGTCATAAAAGGCTGAACAGTGGCCAGCGAGCCAGTTTGTAAAACTGCAACTTTGAAAAGATGGGGGGGGGGGGGGGGGGGGGGGGGGGAGGCACATAAATTGGGAGGTGCTCTGCACTTTGGGTTGTCATCCCTTTCCTCTTTGTTCCTCCCCACCTTTCCTCCAAAGCCCAGATCTCCCCTCCACCCCAGCATGCCCTATAGATACTCTATAACCCAGGGACTTACCTCACTCCGGTGGCCACTGCTCTTCTTCGTGGAGATGCCTGTAGGCCTGGCAATGCAGACTACTAATTTTGGGCACAGCTGGGACTGCTGGAACTGCAGGCCAATCTGATCAGCTGGCTGCTCTCGAGGGTGGGACTTCCTGTCTGCTGAGGGGGAAAAGTCTGCCCCCCAGACTGTTGTTCCACCCTAGTGTGTGATTGCTGCAGGTTAGGCTTTTTTAAGGTTGGTCCATTTAAAAAGTGGATGAAAGGATGAGCAAGAAATACCGGCCCAGCCAGTGACGTCCACTTGAATGGAAATGCGACGTTGGAAAATTATCTTCATTTCTTGTCTTTTAACACAATTACTTTTCTTATGATAGATGGAGAGAAGCAGCTAGTTGGGGGGTCCAGGCCCAGGACGTATTGTCTAAAGATTAGAGTCAGATCAGAGCTTTCTGCAGTGAAATGAGGAAACACTTCGAACTGTCTTTTAGATGCTAAATCATGCTTTAAATCATTAGATGCTTTAAATCTGAGGGCAGCACGGTGGCACAGTGGGTAAGCCCTGCTGCCTCACGGCGCTGAGGTCCCAGGTTCGATCCCGTCTCTGGGTCACTGTGTGGAGTTTGCACATTCTCCCTGTGTTTGCATGGGTTTTGCCCCCATAACCCAAAGATGTGCAGGCTAGGTGGATTGACCATGCTAAATTGCCCTTAATTGGACAAAAATGAATTGGATAATCTAAATTTATATTTAAAAAAAACTTTAAATCTGAGAGTGATAGATTTCTGTTAACCAAATATATTTAGGCATCTGATTCAAAGGTGAGCATATAGAAATAGTACACAGATCTAATTGACTGGTGAAACAGGCTCAGAGGGTTAAAGACCTTTTCCTGTTCATAAATTCTGACAGTTCAAGAACTGAGTGAAGGTACTATGTGAACAGATAAATGCTGCAATATTGTGAATGCTTTTTGGAAATGCTTGACAATTTTGAGTATTGTAGCTAAAGCCACTATACTCCTCGGTATGTATAATCATACCAGAGCTGTCTTTATTTTCGAGCAGGATGTGAGAGTAATCTGATCTGAATTGCAATATAGAATTTGGGGCCGGATTCTCCAATAATGGGGCTATATCCCAACACCCGCGAAAAAACGGGCCCGAATTTCTGGAAAAAAGTCCAGAGTGATTCTCCGTTTTGAAGCGGCCTAGCAGGGCCCCGGAATGCTCCATGCAGCTCCGGCTGCCGATACGGGGCCCTGCACGTCCGTCCACGGGTCCACGCATGCGTGCGGCGGCCACCTGCAGCGCCAGACCCACGCAACATGGCGGACTCACACAGCGGGCCAGCCCTGAAGAAATAGGCCCCCCCCCCCCCCCCCCCCGAGATCGCGTGTGCTCGCCACCCAGATTGGTGGCCCCCGATGGCGATCCTGGCCGGTAATGGATCCCCTCGCCGCCCACCACAGCTGCGAGCGAGTCTGAGCTCCCACAGGGTGGAACCACGCTGGTGGAACTTGGCTCATTGCCGGCACAGAATCGCCGCGGGGGCCTCTTTCAATGGCCCCCGACCGGCGGCAGGGCAACTGCGCGCACGCAACTGGCGGCAATTCTCCGGGAAGGCGTCGGACCCAATCGGGGGTCTGACGCCACATTCTCCGCCCCCTCGCCGAGCGCGATTTCAGCGCGGAAACTCAGAGAAACCCGGCCTTGGTGTTTTAATTGGGATATTTGGTTCTCAGCTAAGGAGCAACTGGATACAACCATTACATGTACATCTTTTTTAAAAATGTTAACTTGGATTTCAAAGTACCACATTGACCCTGGAGTAACAATGGGAGATAGCTTAAACAGTGATGGGTAACCTAAGCTGGCAAGTGGGCCTCAAAGGTGGCTCTCCTTCATCTAGGTGGGCGGCAAGATTGAATTCAGGTTTGTTCGCTAACCATAACCTCATGAATACGATTGAAGGGCAGCACGGTGGCGCAGTGGGTTAGCTCTGTAGTCTCACGGCGCCGAGGTCCCAGGTTCGATCCCGGCTCTGAGTCACTGCCCATGTGGATTTGCACATCCACCCCGTGTTTGCATGTGTTTCGCCCCCCACAATCCAAAGATGTGCAGGGTAGGTGGATTGGCCATGCTAAATTGCCCCTTAATTGGAAAAAATGAATTGGGTACTCTAAATTTATTTTTAAAAATGAATAAGATTGAATACATTTAATACATGCTGAATATATCTTAACGAGTTATAGAAAATGCTTAATCATTGATATAGTAATCGGTCTATCAACGTCAAATGGTAAAAACAAAATCGACTCATAGTGAATGCTGTGTGCAATCAGCACACAGCTCACTTCACCTGCGTGTCACTTCAGTCATACAGGTAGGAAAAAAAAGCGTGGATATAAATGCCGTGGAATGTGGTAACTCTGCACTTGGGCAATGGTCAACAAAGTGTCTCATGGGCCATCCTCAGAAGCCTGATGGGCTACATATGGTTCCCAGGGTCGCAGGTGCCCAACACTACCTTAGATCGAGCTGAATGAAGACTGCAATAATAAATCCTCTCACCATTCCAAATCCGGATATTGATAAAACCCTTGGGAGTTGATGAAAACATTTGCCTTTTGAGTAAACCAGAATGGTAAATCTTTGGCACTTAGCGTACACGTTTTTGTTACAATCTTTGTGTCAGGTTCCTTTCAATTTTACATTTTCAAATTCTGTGAAATTTGCTGTGAAAACATTACCTGCAGCGCCTCTTGAATTTTTCCATCATAGTCTATTATCCCTGTTGTTCCTTGTTCACCTTTTTGACCCTTCATACAAGTTGATAACATATATAGAGGAGATATTAGTTGAACAGGTTGAGAAAATCAATTCAAATCCTTCAGCTGAAACATGGACTAAGTGACTTCTCTGGTGCCAACCCCAGATACAAACAGTGCTCATCCCATACCTCCCTCACTGCACCTGGATGATATCTCATCTTCCTTCACACCAGGAATGCGCCCAGCACACAAAAGGTAATCAGTAACTTTTCACTGGCTGCTGGCACCAGTGAAAGTGGTCCTAATGCTACGTGTGTTCATTAGAGATGAGCCAGGAGTGCCAAAAGATCATGGGCGGAATTCTCTGTTCCTGAGGCTAAGTGTTGATGCTGGGGCAGGATTTGTCAACTTCCACTACAGCAAAACTGGTACCTAAAATGGACCAATTCAGCGACTGTTAACAGACTCGCCCCATGTGGAACACAATCGATTCCAATAAGGAACAATGAGGGATTTGCTGGATTCGCGATTGGCACTCAGGAGGCTGACAAGCTGCAGCCGCATATACACACTTCACGCCTCCCACACACTGTCCCAGCCAACAAGATGGCAGCAAGGCGAGTGACCCCGAGATTCATGGACACCAAGCTTGAGACTCTCCTGGACGCTGTGGAAGAGAGACGGGTCCCCCTGTACCCCGGCCCGGGAAGGGGGCTGCCAGCCGCCGCCGTTCGCTGTGCCTGGGCGGAAGTTGCAGAGGCCATGAGTGCCACCAGCAACACCGGTCTGCAGTCCAAACTTTAAATAGAATATTAAATGAGAGCAACAAAGACTGCAATTAGTGACATTTTGCAGTGCGCTTCTTTATGTTCCTATTTGAGAATGTAAAGCTTATTGATGAAACTTGGATTTTGCATAGTTTTTTGTGTAAAACAACCGCACAACTGTTGTAAAAAACTGCACCACCTCCTCAAGGCAGCCAGGATGAGTAAGCAGCATTGTGCCTCTAGCACTACACACTCGTTACCCCACACTCCCCAACCCGGACGGAGGCAGGCAGAACTCCCATCCTGCACCAGATGCCGGCATCCATACCGGCCACCATAACCGGCTCCTTGGGCGCTGAAGCCACCAGCTACCCAGCCCCCGGGCTGCATGCGTCGGACTGTCAAACACGTTGCACAGGTGGAGGTGGATTCATTTAACCGCGTCAGGAGCCGGAGGTGTTGCCACCATGCGCGCCACCCAGGCAAATACTGCACAGGTGGCGTCTGCAGTGGAGGCCTTGGGGCTGAGGGTTTCGGTCATGGACCAGCATGTCCAAGGTCTGGGGCAATCTGTTCAGGTGGTGGCCAAGGCCCAGGACAGGGCTGCCCTCTCACAGGCAGCCATGTGCCAGAGCCACCTGGACATTGCCGTGGCGCTACTCAGTGTGGCCTAGTCACAGCGGGCCATGGCTGAGAGCGTCGCTGGCATTTCCCAGGCACTGGCCGATGTGGTACAGATGCAGAGGGAGGTGTCCCAGTCCCAGAGGGAGATGGTACAGTCACTGGGTGATGTGGCACAAACCCAGAAGGTGATGGCACAGTTTCAGCTTGATGTTGCGCAGTCCCAGATGGAGGTGGTCCACTCGCCGTGCTCCAGGTGGTGAGCATGCAGACTCTGGCCAAGACGAGCGCAGACCTCCAGGACTGGCAGCGACAGGCAGTGGGGGAGACCCAGGGGTTAGATCTGCTCGCACCCCAAGCCATGGAGTAGACCAGGGGCCAATGGGCACCCTGACGGAGTATGAGGTGATGGGGCCTGTGCAGGTGACTCCCACAGGGGAGGTGCCAGAACACCGTAGCATCTCAGACTCCCCCACCACCCACCCACTTCCCCCTCCTGTCCCTGGCACATCTCATGGGCAGCGGGCAGAACATGGCAGCGCCATGCCACATGGGACACCTGAGCCACAGCTGTGCCCATCCAGACCCAGGCGCCCCAGAAGTTGTCCGCAAACGGGGAGTCAGGTCGCAGGTTGGGAATCACGGAAGGCCACTTCCCCTCCTGCTGTGCCGTCTGGGGATCCACCTAGATGTAGTGTTAGGACCTGTACGGCCAGAAAGTTAGACACCAATTAAGTTGGCACGGGTGCGGAGTAGAGTTTAGTTATAGGGGCTATGGCATGATGGTATATATTTATTCACATTAAATACCTGTTCAAAATATTACAACTTGCCTCGGTGCTCTGTCAGAAGGGTGTGAGGGGTGGGCTGGTCTGTGCTGGCGCAGGGGTGCGGAATGGGCAGATGTTGGAGGTGGGCTGGGCTCAGAGGCCACAATTCAGCCAGCGCTCACCACTCCAGTGTTCCTCCATCCCGCGCCCCCCCCCCACGCCCCAGGTTCCCCACTTCGCCACTCCAGGGATTCGATGGGACCGTCTGATGAAATGGCCAGCTCGCAAGCAGGGATCACCCAGGTGGAAGGTGGGAAGTGCTAATGTGGGCAGCAGTCTGGTGTTATTATCGGATGTGGAGCAGCAGGGCTCATCGCAGAGCGGGTTGTTATCACCCTCCATGCCATGGCCCATTTTGCTGTTGCTGCCAACCCAGGACCCACACCCCGTAGTGTGGCACGTAGGTATCATGGAGGGGGTTGCAGGCAGGATGTGTGTGTGGCTGAGGGGGTGTGTGGAGGTGGGATGCGGTGTCCGTGCCCCTGGCCAGTGTGTCCATGTGCCAGACTCCTGATCAGAGTGTCCATGTGCGGTGGCCCTGGTGCACACGTTATGGGCCTCCGTAGGCCCCATGTCCTGCCAATCCTTGCCCTCGCCTGTATCCTTCTCGTTGGACAAGGCCTGACGTTCATCCCCCTCCTCCAGCATATCGCCCCTCTGCGATGTTGTGGAGGACTCAGCAGGCCGCAAGATCCCGGCAACCCTTTCAGCATCATACTGGAGGGACCCGCCAGAGCTGTCCAGGCACCTGAACCGCAACTTCAGGAGGCTGAAGCACCGCTCAATCATGCCCCAGTCGCAGCATGAATGTATGAAGGCATCATACACTCTGCCCGGGAATCGGCCGCAGACATGCATGATGCGCATCTGATGGTCAAATATCAGCTGCACATTCTAGTGGAACCCCTTTCGGTTTGTGAAGATCGGCCTGTCATCTGCAGGTGCTCGTAGGGGGACATTCATCCCGTCGATCACCTCCTGGACCCAGGGAACCCTGTCGATGGCGGTGAACCCCTCTGCCTGGGCATCCTGGTGGGTTTGGTCCATATTGAAGTGGATGTGTTTTGCCGATTGGGCATATAGGGCCTCCGTGATGCACAGATGCACCAGTGCATCGAGCTCTGTGAGATCTCGGACAGGTCACCACTCGGCGCCTGGAAAGACACATGGCTTGGAAATTCAGGGCGACCATCACTTTGACGGCCACCAGGCAGGGGTGTCCTCCCCCTTACCCCCGTGGTGCCAGGTGCACTGTGATCTGACAGATATGTCACACTGTCCCCCTGCTCAGCCGGAGTCTTCGACGGCATGCCTGGTCCGATAGGTCCTCGAATGACAGGCGGTGCCAGTACACGCGAGGCGTCATGCGGCGCCTCCTTTGCACCTCCTCCTCTTCGGCCTGTTGGGCAGCCACCTCTCAATCCTCAGCGGCTGCCTCCTGTTCTGCTGCTGCATGTTCCGCTGCTGCAGCTTCATCCTCCTCGAGCAGCTGCAGCTCATACAGCCGCAGTGCATCCCCCAGGGCTGCGGCAACTAGGAGGAAGGTTACCATTGCTGTTTAAATTCCAACATCCAGGGGGTAAAAGGCTGACATGTTAGCATGGTGCGTACCCCTGTGCCTAACCGGGTCCACTGGGCTACATGGTGCCCCCGATTGGCACTGCGGACAATGACCCACATGCCTCCCTCCTCTCTGCACCCCGAGCCCTGTCGGTGGCCGGATCCGTGGGGGCCTCTCGCCCTGGCGCCCGTCCCTGCTGCCAGCGTTACCATTGGCTGGTGCTGTGCTTGCCAGCGGTGTACTCCGCTGCCCCCATCCGCCCTGTAGGGGCTACTGTGGCCGTTGCCCTGGGTAGGCCGCGTGATGCCTTTCCGGCGGGTCGCATCCGTTCAGGAGGATGGTTTGGCGGAGGGTGGGGTGGGGGCACCCAAACGGTTGGTGGCATTCTGCAGAACCATGGGCCAGGGTGGATGTTCAGTGGGGTGCGCAGAATGATGGCTGCCTTGCAGGTCGTTGCAATGGGGGTCCATGCCTGGGCACCACCCAGTCCCGTGGTGGGTCATCCTGACCACACAACCCGTTGAATAGCCATGTGTTTCTGGGCACTGCGAGTGCCGGGAAACACGCAGCTAAACGTGCTTGCTGGGGGACTTTGTTGCCTTTTGATAGAATCGTGCCCCTAGAGTACAGGTGTCTTGGAGAATTCTACTGATGTGGTCACTTCTGAGGGGGCTTCCATTGGGTTGAGAAAGCACAGCTAAAGGGTAATTTGGTCACATTGTTTCAGAAAGAAACAGATATATATGTGGAATATCAGATTTGCCTGATAATCTGTATTATTTATCTCTGTGTAGTATTAAACCTTAACTCCAGAAATGAACATAATCCAACAAAATGACTACTTACATTCAGCCCTGCTTGCCCCTTTTCACCTTTTTCTCCACGTTCTCCCTAAAACAAATTCCATGATATCTTTGTTAAAATCTGATGACTGCAGATTAAAATTCAGTGCAACCATAATTAAATACTGTCGTGTTTTATGATTTAATTAAGTGCATGTTATTCAATAGTAATTAAATCATGTGCCAACCTTTCTACCTTTCAGACTCAAAATGCGAGCCTCCATTGATTTATCCTTATGGATCGTATGTGCAGACATTTTTAATTAAAATAGTATTTACATCTGCTCACAAAATAATTTTAAGCTGCCAAATTAATTTGTCTGGCAGCTTTGGTCTTCGAGAAACTCTTGTTCTACGGAAAACCATCAATCAGATTCACAAGGGTGCAGTTACGACAATTAATTGGGATAGCTGATAGAGAGTTATCATTTATTGTGAGGGGGAATTAATGACAAAAGTAGGGGGGTTATACTTCAGTTGTACAGGGCACTGGTAAGGCCACATCTCGAGCACTGTGTACAGCATGCAGGGCGGCACGGTGGCACAGTGGTTAGCACTGCTGCCCCACAGTGCCAGGGACCGGGGGTTCAATCCCGGCTTTGGGTCACTGTCCGTGTGCAGTTTGCACGTTCTCCCCGTGTCTGCGTGGGTTTCCTCCGGGTGCTCCGGTTTCCTCCCACAGTCCAAAGAGGTGCAGGTTAGGTGGATTGGCCATGATAAATTGTCCCTTAGTGTCCAAAAGATAGGTGTCATGGGGATAGGGTGGGAGCATGGGTCTAGGTAGGGTACTCTTTCTGAGAGTTGGTGCAGACCTGACGGGCTGAATGGCCTCCTTCTGCACTGTAGACATTCTAAGATTCTATGAGTATTGGTCTCTATCTCCAGGGTAAAATGTAAAAGCGTTCAAAGTAATTGAGAAAAGGTTTACTAGGTTAATGCCTGGAATCGGCGGATTGTCTTTTGAGACAAGGTTGGAGTTTAGAAGTAAGGTTGGAGTTTAGAAGCAAGGTTGGAGTTTAGAAGCAATCTTTAAGATCCTGAGTGGTATTGACAGGATGGATGTGGAGTGGATGCTTCCTCGTGTGGGAGAATCTAGGACTAGGAGTCACTGTTCAAAACAAATAGTTGCCCGTTTAAGACAGGCCAAAATCTTTCGCCCTCGTTTGCAGCTGGGATTTTCCGGTGCTGTGAGAGTAAATGGAATTTTATCAGATTTTCTGTCAGAGGATCGTGAGTTCATCGAGCTCTCTTCCTCAAAAAGCGATGGAAGCAGAGTCGTTGAACATTTTTAAGGCAGCGATAGACAGATTCATGATAAGCAATGGGTAAAAGATTATCGGGGGTAGGTGGGAATGCGGGGGTTGAGGTTTCGATCAGATCAGCCATGATCTTACTGAATGGCGGAGCAGGCTCGAGGGGCCGAGTGGCCTATTCTTGTTCCTAATTGGTGTGTTTGTATGTACCTCGAAAGCACATTTAAAATAATGGAACATCCCTCGGTGCTTTGTATCCTGAGAACACCAAGCATAAATCTGAGCCTGAGGTAAGTGAGGTGAGAAAACGTGTGACTGAAGCGGTGAGACCAGCAATGTGGAATCTTCAGAATGTTACTGCATGATGTCTAAAGATTCTGTCACCTTCGGTAAACTATGTTTTGATGGGTGGAGAGTACAAGCTGGGATATTGTTCGAGAGACAGTTGCATAGGCAGGATAGAAAAACCGGAAGGAGATTAATAGATAAGGACAAATATTTTCTACCAAATGCTTTAGGCCTTAGGCATTGGGGAGCTGTTGGAGGTCAGAAACGATGGAGATGAGAGATGAAGTTGACTTTCTGTGGAACGGGAAGTAGAGAGAACTCTGATTCAACTCTTGCTTTTACTTATCTTATCATTAGCAACATTGCTGAAACTATTCAAAAAGGATGGACAGCTTCACATTTCATCCTTCCCCTTCAATTGAATCTGGTTGAATGATGCTGGTTGTTTTAGAGTCTTTCATAAAAATTCTGCCTATCACACTTGACATTGTGGCCTGTCCACTGGCGTCCAATGTGTGGCGACTGCTGAATGTGGTTCTTACCCCAGAGGTCAGGCTGGAGCCAGAGATAATTGTGTCATTGGTTACAGAAAAGGCATTTGATAGGGTGCAGTGGAGGTACCCCTTTGCAGCTTTGGAGAAGTTTGGGTTGGGCCTCAGGATTGTGTCATGGGTACGTTCTGCTGTACAAGGCTCTTTTGGCCAGCGTTCGTAAAAATACCATGGACACGGTCTACCGGCCACATTGCGCCCAAAAGGCAGCACGGCTGGTAGATGCTGGGAAATTTCTCTACCCGGCTCGCCACACCTTACAAGATCGAAAGCGATCGCGCGAGACATTGCGATGGGGGGATCACTATCTGGTAAATCTGAAATGAAATGAAAAATGAAAATGACTTATTGTCACAAGTAGGCTTCAAATGAAGTTACTGTGAAAAGACCCTAGTCACCACATTCCGGCGCCTGTTCGGGGAGGCTGGTATCGGAATTGAACCGTGCTACTGGCCTGCCTTGGTCTGCTTTCAAAGCTAGTGATTTAGCCCTGTGCTAAACCAGCCCTTATGCATATTAGAGTTGAACAGCGAGGAGGAGCCAAGGGAGAGGGTGTCACAAAAGAGGTCATCCCACCCTTGGTCAGCACCACGCTACTCAGCTAAGGTTGCTGGGCTTCAGGCATGACATGAGTTTGCCCTTGCCATTGGTAAAACACCTGATGGACCAGGGCGAGGCCCTCCATGACTGTCACAATAGGTCCAAAGGAGGACATGTCGCCTGATGCCTCTCCCACCAACTCCCCCCCCTCCCCCCATATAATTTAAGACAGCTCGGGGGCAGAGAGTTAGACAAAGGAAAGTCCACTGTCTGTATTTTCTGACCCCCCCCCCCCCACCCCACCCCACAGTATATTTATAAAAAGCAGTAAATTTATACTTTACCTTTAATCCTATCATTCCACGTAATCCATGATGCCCCGCAATGCCCTTTTCTCCCTGCGTAGATGAGGAATGTTCAGGTGCAAATCACAAAATATTCAGCAAAAACACATACATTGGAAAAAAATAAAAATAAAATTCTGCGGCTGTTGGAAATCTGATAATAAAAACAGAAACGCTGGAAAAACTCAGCAGGTCTGGCAGCATCTGTGGAGAGAGAAACAGAGTTGACATTTGGAGTCATCTTCAGAGTCTTTAAAACACATCTGTTTTCATCACTACATTAGCATTCGACATTTCTATTACATTGGACAATGAATGGCAAGTTCTCTAAAAAGAATGAGCAGGGAGCAAAATAAGGGGGGCATTTTCTAATTTTTCTTAACGCCAATGAAAAAAGATTTCAACTCAAATGAGTCTAATCTAATGTCAGGAAAAAACATCATTGTTTGTGGTGCTGCTCTGAGAATTCATACCCTTCCAAAGGTGTGACAAAAGGATATAAAAGCTAATCTTTGCTTGTTAGGGTAATGAACTCTCTGATGCTGACCTGCTGTGTCAAGTGCTTTCTAATCAATGGTGTTTGCAAGAAAATCTAACCTATACTTTACATCCTCTTTTATGTTCAACCAGGAACAGAAGAAAATCATGATATATCTTCCACAATAGTGTATGACTGTCAAAGATCCACAGAAATTAAAATAGAAAGGATGCTCTTCGGCCTAGAGCTACACTTCCTAATGTGCCAGGACATTCAAATTGAAAAATCTGCCTCCTCATAGGATCAAATACAATTGTTAAAACATTTAGGTTTTTGTTAGACTTTAGTTCAGCTACTGAACAAATTTGAATTTGACTGACAGAACAAAGCAAACAAGCATGCAAGATGCAATTAGCATATTGAACACTGGGGTAGATTTTGCCCTGAGCAATGTTCTGCTGGCTGTTTAATAGTCATGGCGGAAAACTGAGCCAGTTTTGAGGAGGGGGAAATTAACATATGGCCAGCAGGCTGTGAATGGAAATGAAGAGGCTCAAAGATAATCTAGGTTGCTGCAAGACCGGGCAGTCTGCCCAGTTTCTGGCCTTGGATAAAGGTATATCCAGGGCATGAGGCTGTTTTCAGGGGTTGGGGACCAAATGCAGCATAGAATAAAACAAGCCTTTCCATTCACCTGAAGAAGGAGCCGTGCTCCGAAAGCTCGTGTTTGAAACAAACCTGTTGGACTTTAACCTGGTGTTGTAAGACTTCTTACTGTGCTCACCCCAGTCCAACGCCGGCATCTCCACATCATAGCATAGAATAAGGTAGTTTTTATGTTTTGCAGGAGCATTCAGATGTACCGTTTTGGTGGATTGGCTATGATAAATTGCCCTTAGTGACCAAAAAAGGTTAGGAGGGTTATTGGGTTACGGGGATAGGGTGGAAATGAGGTCTTAAGTGCAGACTCGATGGGCCGAATGCCCTCCTTCTGCACTGTATGTTCTATGATACTGTTAAGGGGAATGGCCTCTCAGTAGCAGCCAAATTCGTAGCACCACGGTTGAGTCTGCTGCACAGTAGAGAAGCAAAACCTGTAGAAATGCAATAGTCATAGGGGATTCAATTGTGCGGGAAGTAGTCAGACGTTTCTGTGGCTGCAAAAGAGATTCCAGGATGGTACATTGCCTCCCTGGTGCTAGGGTCAAGGGTGTCTCAGAACGCTTGCAGGACATTCTGAAAGGGGAGAGTGAACAGCCAATGTTCATGGTGAACCTTGCTACCAACGACATAGGTGTAAGAAAGGGATAAGGTCTTAAAAGCAGAATGTAGGGAGTTAGGAAGCAAGTTGAAAAGTAGGACCTCAAAGGTAATGATCTCAGTATTACTACCAGTGCCATGTGCTAGTTAGAGAAGAAACACCAGGATATATAGGATAAATACGTGTGGGGAGAGTTTCAGATTCTTGGGGCATTGGGACCGGTTCTGGGGAGGTGCAGAGGGATCAAGAGCCAGATTCAGATAATGACACTGTGAAAAATAGTAGGGATGGGACAGGGGACGTTTCAAGGACGAGCCTTCAGTTTTTGTACCTGAACGTTTGGAGTATTCAAAATAAAATGGATGAATTGGTTGCGCAGATAGATGTAAAGGGGTATGATATAGTTGGAATTACGAAGACTTGGCTCCAAGGTGACCAATGGTGGGAACTAAACATTGAGGGCTATTCAGTTTTTAGGAAGGACAGACAGAAAGGAAAAGGTGGTGGATTTGCATTTTTTTTTTTTTTTTTTAAAAATTAATTTAGAGTACCCAATTATTTTTTGCAATTAAGGGGCAACTTACCGTGGCCAATCCACCTACCCAGCACATCTTTGGGTTGTGGGGGTGAAACCCACGCAAACATGGGGAGAATGTGCAAACTCCATACAGACAGTGACCCAGGGGCAGGATTTGAACCCAGGTCCTCAGCGCCGTAGGCAGCAATGCTAACCACTGTGCCTCCGTGCTGCCCGTGGATTTGCATTGTTGACTAAAGAAGATATTGATACAATATTGAGGAAAGATATTAGTACAGATGATGTGCAATCTGGCTGGGTCGAGTTCAGAAACATCAAGGGGCAAAAAACATTCGTAGGGGTGATATGCAGACCACCAAACTGCAGTGGTTATGTTGGGAATAGCATTTGATAGGAAATCAGAGATGCATGTGGTAAAGGAACATCTGTGATTATGGGTGACTTTAATCTGCAAATAGATTGGGTGAGTCAAATTAGTCACAGTAAAATATAGGAGGAATTTTCTGGAGTGTACACGGGATAGTTTTCTGGACCAATACATTGAGGAACCAACAAGGGAACAGGCCACCTTAGACTGGGTGTTGTGCATTGAGAAAGGATTAGTTGGCAATCTAGTTCTGAGAGAACCCTTGGGGTTGAATGACGATAACATGATAGAATTCTTATCAAGATGAATAGTGAGGTAGTTGCTTCTGAGACCGGAGTCCTGAACCTCAATAATGACAACTATGATGGTATGAAGCATGAACTGGCTATGATGGACTGGTAAACATTTCTGAAAGGAAGGACAGTGGACTGAGAATGACAGGCATTCAAGGAACGAATAGGTCAACTCCAAAAGTGTTTATTCCTATTTGGTGCAAGAAAGAAAGGAACTGTGGCCAAACCATAGCTTACAAGGAAACATAGAGATAGTAATAGGTGCAAAGAAGAAGCATACAAATTAGCAAGAAAAAGCAATAGACCTAAGGATTGGGAACAGTTTTAAAATTCAGCAAAGGCAGACCAAGGGCTGACTAAGAAGGGGAAAATACAATATGAAAGTAAGCTAGTGGGAACACAAAAACTGACTGTAAAAGATTATATAGGAGTGTAAAGAGAAAAAGATTGCCAAAAATGAATGTAGGCCCCTTACAGTCAGAAACGGGGGAATTTACAACGAGGAACAAAGAAATGGCTATTGAACCTAATTTGTACTTTCTTCACAAAGGAAGACATGAATAATATACCAAAAGTTCTGAGAAACAGGTTTTAGTAAGGAGCTGATGGAAATTAGTATTAGTAGAGAAATGGTTTTGGGGAAATTAATGTGATTGTTGGTCGATAAATATCCAGGGCCTGAATTTTTTCATCCCAGAGTACTGAAGGAAGTGGACCTAGAAATAGTAGATCCATTGGTGGCCATTTTCCAAAATTCCTTGGACTCTGGAATAGTTCCTACAGATTGGAGGGTAGCTAATGTAAGCTAACATGGTGTAACGGCAACAATCTCTCTCTCAACTTCAGCAAAACTAAGGAGCTGGTCATTGACTTCAGGAAGCAAAGTATCGTACACATCCCTGTCTGCATCAATGGTGCTCTGGTGGAGATGGTTGATAGCCTGAAACTCCTGGGTGTGCACATCACCAACAATCTGTCCTGGTCCACCCATGTTGATGCTACGACCAAGAAACGCCTATGCTTCCTCAAGAAACTAAGGAAATCCGGCATGTCAACATTGACTCTTACGAATTTTTAGAGATGCACTATAGAAATCATCCTATCTGGCTGCATCACAGCCTGTCTATGGCAACTACTCAGCCCAAGACCGTAAGAAACTACAGAGAGCCATGAATACAACCCAGTCCAACACGCAAAATTACCTCCGATCCATTGATTCTGTCTACACTTACCGCTGCCTTGGGAAAGTGGGCAGCATAATCAAAGACCCCTCCCACCCGGGTTATTCTCTCTTCCAACCTCTTCCATCAGGCAGGAGTACAAAAGTCTGAGAACACGCACTAACTGATTCAAAAACAACTTCTTCCCTGCTGTTACCAGACTCCTCAATGAACCTCTTATGGGCTGAACTGATCTCTTCACGCATCTTCTCTACTGAGTACTGGACACAGTGGTTAGCACTGCTGCCTCACAGCTCCAGGGACCTGGGTTCAATTCTGGCATTGGGTGACTGTGTGGCATTTGCACCTACTCCTCGTGTCTGCGTGGGTTTCCTCTGGTTGCTCAGGTTTCCTCCCACAGTCTAAAGATGTGCAGGTTAGGTGGATTGGATGTGCTAAATTGCCTTAGTGACCGAAAGGTTAGGTGGGGTTACTGGGTTATGGATTTAGGGTGGAGGCGTGGGCTTAAGTAGGGTGCTCTTTCCAAGGGCTGGTGCAGACTTGATGGATAAATCCAATCCAAATCTAATCCAATCCACTATTCAAAAAGGGAGAGAAAACAGAGAACTGTAGACCAATAGGGGCTGGTTTAGCTCACTGGGCTAAATCAAAGGCTTTTAAAGCAGAACAAGCAGACCAGCAGCACGGTTTGATTCCCGTACCAGCCTCCCTGTACAGGCGCCGGAATGTGGCGATTAGGGGCTTTTCACAGTAACTTCATTGAAGCCTACTCGTGACAATAAGCGATTTTCATTTTTCATTCAATGAGCCTAACCTCGGTAGTAGAGAAGTTGCGAGCGTCCACTATCAAGGATTTCATAGCACAGCATTTGGAAAGCAGTGGTATAATCAAAGTCAGCATGGATTTACAAAAGGGAAATCATGCTTGCCAAATCTACTAGAATTATTTGAAGATTATTTAGGGCAGCACGGTAGCATTGTGGATAGCACAAACGCTTCACAGCTCCAGGGTCCCAGGTTCGATTCCAGCTTGGGTCACTGTCTGTGCGGAGTCTGCACTTCCTCCCCGTGTGTGCGTGGGTTTCTTCCAGGTGCTCCGGTTTCCTCCCACAGTCCAAAGAAGTGCAAGTTAGGTGGATTAGACATGATAAATTGCCCTTAGTGTCCAAAATTGCCCTTAGTGTTGGGTGGGGATACTGGGTTATGGGGATAGGGTGGAGGTGTTAACCTTGGGTAGGGTGCTCTTTCCAGGAGCCGGTACAGACTCGATGGGCCGAATGGCCTCCTTCGGCACTGTAAATTCCATGATTCTATGTAACCAATAGAGTTGACCAGGGAGAACCGATGGATGTAGTGTATTTAGACTTTCAGAAGGCTTTCAACAAGGTCACACAGAGCAGAATGTTATGTAATGTTAAAGCGCGTGGGATTGCGGGCACTGTCTTGAGATGGAATAAAAGCCGGTTAGCAGACAGGAAGCAAAAAGTTGGAATAAACAGGTCTTTTTCCGATTGTAAGTCAGTGACTAGTGGGATACCACAGGGATCTGTACTAGGACCCCAACTGTTCACATTATATATGTGACTGTAGAGCAGCACGGTGGTGCAGTGGGTTACCCCTGCTGCCTCACGGCACCTTTCGATCACGGCTCTGGGTCACTGTCCGCGTGGAGTTTGCACATTCTCCCGTGTTTGCATGGGTTTTGCCCCCACAACCCAAAGATGTACAGGATAGGTGAATTGGCCACTCTAAATTGCCGTTTAATTAGAAAAGATTAATTGGGTATGCTAAATCTATTTTAAAAAAAATATATGACTGGGACGAGGGAACTAAATGTATTATCTCCAAATTTGCAGATGATACAAAGTTGGGTGGGAGGGTGAGCTGTGAGGAGGATGCAGAAATGCTTCAGCGCGATTTGGACAGGCTGAGTGAGTGGGCACATGCATGTCAGATGCAGTATAATGTCGATAAATGTGATGTTATCCATTTCGGTAGCAAAAATGGGAAGGAAGATTATTATTTGAATGGGTGTAAATTGAGAGATGTTTATACTCAGCGAGACCTTGGTATCCTCGTGCATCAGTCACTGAAAGTAAGCGTGCAGTAAAGAAGGCAAATGGTATGTTGGCCTTCATGGCAAAAGGATTTGATTATAGGAATGGGGATGTTTTACTGCAATCGTACAGGATGTTGGTGAGGTCACACGTGGAGTATTGTGCGCAGTTCTGGTGTTCTTAACTGAGGAAGGATGTTCTTGCTATGGAGGGAGTGCAGCAAAGGTTTACCAGGCTGATTCCTGGGATGGCGGGACTGACATATGAGGAGAGACTTTGTTGGTTAGGATTATAGTCATTGGAGTTTAGAAGAATGAGAGGGGATCTCATAGAAATTTATAAAATTCTAACAGGATTAATCAGGATAGATTCAGAAAGAATGTTCCCAATGATGGGGAATCCAGAACGAGAGGTCATAGTTTGAGGATAAGGAGTAAATCTTTTCGGACTGAGGTGAGGAGAAATTTCTTCACCCAGAGGGTGGTGAATCTGTGGAATTCACTAGCACAGAAAGTAGTTGAGGCCAAAGCGTTGTGGAATTTCAAGAACAACAAAGAACAAAGAAAATTACAGCACAGGAACAGGCCCTTCGGCCCTCCCAGCCTGCGCCGATCCAGATCCTTTATCTAAACTTGTCTCCTATTTTCCAAGGTCTACTTCCCTCTGTTCCCGCCCGTTCATATACCTGTCTAGATGCCTCTTAAATGATGCTATCGTGCCCGCCTCTACCACCTCCGCTGGTAAAGCGTTCCAGGCACCCACCACCCTCTGCGTAAAAAACTTTCCACGCACATCTCCCTTAAACTTTCCCCCTCTCACCTTGAAATCGTGATCCCTTGTAACTGACACCCCCACTCTTGGGAAAAGCTTGTTGCTATCCACCCTGTCCATACCTCTCATAATTTTGTAGACCTCAATCTGGTCCCCCCTCAATCTCCGTCTTTCCAACGAAAACAATCCTAATCTACTCAACCTTTCTTCATAGCTAGCACCCTCCATACCAGGCAACATCCTGGTGAACCTCCTCTGCACCCTCTCCAAAGCATCCACATCCTTCTGGTAATGTGGCGACCAGAACTGCACGCAGTATTCCAAATGTGGCCGAACCAAAGTCCTATACAACTGTAACATGACCTGCCAACTCTTGTACTCAATACCCCGTCCGATGAAGGCAAGCATGTTGTATGCCTTCTTGACCACTCTATCAACCTGCGTTGCCACCTTCAGGGCACAATGGACCTGAACTCCCAGATCTCTCTGCACATCAATTTTCCCCAAGACCCTTCCATTGGCCATATAGTCCGCTCTTGAATTTGATCTTCCAAAATGCATCACCTCGCATTTGCCTGGATTGAACTCCATCTGCCATTTCTCTGCCCAACTCTCCAATCTATCTATATTTTGTTGTATTCTCTGACAGTCTTCCTCGCTATCTGCAACTCCACCAATCTTAGTATCATCTGCAAACTTGCTCATCAGACCACCTATACCTTCCTCCAGGTCATTTATGTAGATCATAAACAGCAGTGGTCCGAGCACGGATCCCGTGAAGAAGGAATTAAATATAGCTAAAGGAATCATGGAATATGGGGGGAAGGCGGGATCAGGGTATTGAACTTGATGTCCAGCCAAGTTCATAATGAATGGCGGAGCAGGTTTAAAGGGCCAAATGGCCTCCTCCTGCTTCTATTTTCTATGTATGTTTCTGTATAAAACTTATCTACAATTTCCCTTTTTGGACTCCAGTTTTGATGGGCCATCAGCTACTAACCGGAATGTGCACACTTCAGAACTTGCACATTACAAGAATGTGTACATGACAGAATGTGCACATGAAATGTGTACACCACAAAATGTGCACACTACAGAATGTGCACACGAAATGTGTACACTACACAATATGCAGACTACAGAATATGCACACTGCAAGCTCCAAACAATGTGCACACCACAAAATGTGCACACTGCATGCTCCAACCAATGTGCATACTACGGAATGTGCACACTGCATGCTCCAACCAATGTGCACACTACAGAATATGCACACTGCAAGCTCCAAACAATGTGCACACCACAAAATGTGCACACTGCATGCTCCAACCAATGTGCATACTACAGAATGTGCACACTGCAGTGTGAGCATACTACAGTGTGAGCACATTACAAAGTCCACCCAATGTAGACACTACAGAATGTGCACACTACTTAATGTGTACACTACATAATGTGCATACTACAGAATGCGTATACTGAAAGCTCCACTGAACACAACATAATGTACACACTACTTAATGTGTACACTACATAATGTGTACACTACATAATGTGTATACTACAGAATGTGCACACTACAAAATGTGCACACTACAAAATGTGCACACTACAAAATGTGCACACCACAAGCTCTACATAATGTGCACACTACATTTAAAATTGTCTTTTTATGGGACCCAATTCTTTTTTTTTCAATTAAGGGGCAATTTAGTGTGACCAATCCACCTCCCTACACATCTTTGGGCTGTGGGGTGAGACAATGTTGACTCTACAGAACGTGAACGCTGAAAGCTCCACCCAATGTGTACATTACACCATGTGCACACTACGTAATGTATACACTACAGCATGTGCACACTACAGAATGTGCACACTACATAATGTATACACTATATAATCTGCACACTACATAATGTGCACAGTACAGAATGTGCACACTGCAGAATATACACACTACATACTGTACACACTACAGATTGTGCACATGACAGAATGCGCACACGACAGAATGTGCACACTGCAGACTGTGCACTGAAAGGTCCACCCAATGTGCACACTATATAATGTGCACACTACAGAATGTGCACACTACAGAATGTACATGCTACATAATGTGCACACTACAGATTGTGCACACGACAGAATGTGCACACTGCAGAATGTGCACTGAAAGCTCCACCCAATGTGCACACTATATAGTGTGCACGCTACAGGATGTGCACACTACAGGAGGTGTACATTACAGGAGGTGTATATTACAGAATGTGCATACTACACAATGTGCACACGGAAAGCTCCACCCAATGTGCACACTATATAATGTGCACACTATATAATGTGCACACTACAGAATGTACACACTACAGAATGTGCACACTACAGGATGTGTACATTACAGAATGTGCATACTACAGAATGTGCACACTGAAAGCACCATCCAATGTGCACACTACATAATGAGCACACTAATAATGTGTACACCACATAATTTGCACACTACATAATGTGCAGACTACAGAATATGCACACTAAAAGCTCCACCCAATGTGCACACTATATAATTTGCACATCACAGAATATGCACACTACAGAATGTACACACTACATAATGTGCACACTACAGATTGTGCACACTATAGAATGTACACACTGCAGAATGTGCACTGAAAGCTCCATCCACTGTGCACACTACATAATGTGAACACTACATAATGTGTACATTACAGAATGTGCACACTGAAAACCCCACCCAATGTGCACACGATATGTTCACATTACAGAATGTACACTACATGTGTACACTACATAATGTGCACACTACAGAATGTGCACACTATAGAATGTGCACACTACCTAATATGTACACTACCGAAAGTGCACACTTCAGAATGTGCGCACTACAGGCTTCACTCAATGTGCTCACAACAGAATGTGTATATTATAGGTTCCACTGATTGAAGTCCTAAAATGCCAATTGTTATTGAAAACAAATTTGAAGGGCTTGTTGCTGTACTCAGCTGAATGTTCCTTCCACCCATCTCTTGGTCTTTGGGAATACAACGCCTTCCACTCTCTTTGAGGGTAATGTGTGCTAATTTGCACCCCACTATTTTTGGTGTGCTACGATGCCATTTCCACCATGGAAGAGGCTTCAACATCTCTCCCACTAATTCACCACTCCAAAAGTGAATGCACTGGTTTAGTAAAAGGTGCATTCCCTAGATAAAGGGAGGTACTGCTAGCCAGGTGATGTGTAAAAATAAAATGCATCAAGAACAAAACATAGCCATATTGTTCTGTTAGATATGGAGGTTTTATGAAAAATATTTTATCCTCGGCACTGGTAATGTTGAAGCATTTTAAGAAAACATATGCTGTTCTATGAAAGAGTCATGACATATTGGAGATACCTATATATATGCAAACACATGGACACTGCATAGAAGGCAACAGCTGGAAAAGTTTCACCTTTACACATCATGTCATATTAGGTGACAGGCCATGATCATAAACAGCGATGTACTGGCACACGCTGACAGCCTGAACTTTGAAGCCATCATAATCATTACTCAGCTCCAATAAACTGGACATATTATTATGATGGAGACCATATGATCACCAAAGCAGGTACCTTCTGGAGAACTAGTGAATGAGAGAAGGAAGCAGGACAGACAACAAAGGCACCGCGAGTGCGCAGTGCAGATTTATTTGAAGTGGTGCATCTTGATTATTGGCCTTTGGGAAACCCTGATCATTGGCAAATGCAATGCTGAAGTGTGAGATGGAATGAAGGGCTCTGAGCAACAACACCATCCAGTGTGGATGTAAGACACAAGAGATGGCAGGAATAGGATTGGCACCATTAGAAACATAAATAGAAGCAGGAGGAGGTCATTCGACCCTTCAATCCTGTTCCGTCATTCATTATGATCATGACTGATCATCAAGTTCAATACCCTGATCCCGCCGTCCCCCCATATCCCTTGATCCCTTAAGCCCCAAGAGCTATATCTAATTCCTTCTTGAAATTACACAACGTTTTGGCCTTACCTACTTTCTGTGGTAGTGAATCCCACAGGTTCACCACTCTCTGGGTGAAGAAATTTCTCCTCACCTCCGTCCTAAAAGGTTTACCCCTTATCCTCAAACTATGACCCCTAGTTCTGAACTCCCCCACCATTGGGAACATTCTTTCTGAATCTACCCTGATTAATCCTGTTAGAATTTTATGAGATTTCTATGAGATCCCCTCTCACTCTTCTAATCCCCAATGAACATAATCCTAACCAATTTAGTCTCTGCTTGTATGGTACTCCCGCCATCCCAGGAATCAGCCTGGTAAAGCTTTGCTGCGCTTTCTCCACAGCGAGAACATCCTTCCTCAGATAAGGACACCAAAACTGCACACAATACTCCAGGTGTGGCCTCACCAATATCCTATACAATTGCAATAAAACATCCCTATTTCTAAACTCAAAGCCTCTCGCTATGAAGCCCAACATACCAATTTGCCTTATTTGCTGCCCACTGTACCTGCACATTTTTAGCGACTGATAGGAGGACAGAGGGAGAAACTCCCAGGACTGTAGCAATGTAAGGCTTGTGGTCGACAACAATTGCCATGTATCAGTTGTACAGTTATCAATGCACTCATCTACCCTGAACTTATGTTCCTTTCTACTTTAGTATAATCAGTCTTGTGTACAAGAGACGCACTGATGTTGTGACTATTTCTACATATCGAAAAATAGAATCATAAATCAAATGTACAAATGTCAGCCAACTGAAATTAAGTCAGATAAAGACATATGGGCTAAATTATCAGTTACTTCATGGTCAATAGGCAGAAAGTTTAGCCCATGGCTATGCTAACAGAAGTAATAAAAATCAGATTTATATTTATATTTCCCAAAATTCAAATGTACGTGAGATTTGTAGCAACATTTGTACAGTTTTCACTGCACAATGATATTAAAAATGATGCTATAATCCTGGGGTTATGTATGTTTCTGACTCTGAAGCATAGCAATGCGAGTTCCCCTCAGGGAAATCATATCCCAGCACTTGGGCTCATCACCAGTGTGCTGTCAAACAACATTTTGGAAGTACCCTGGGGAACTATACCTTGCAGACACTTTCTGAGGTCAGGCAGAGTGCTTTCTACTGTTTTGAGAGTACAGACAAAAAGTTCTCGACTCATCCTCAAACATATAAGGGGTTAAGTTGGTTAGCTCCTGAAGATGGGCATTGGGATTGCAGTGTGCTCTTAACCCATGCCCATTGATTGCAATACCAGACGCACATCAATTTTGTGTGCCTGTTCATTTTAATAATTTCTGCCCTCAGGCACGGGGTGACCCTTAACGGAGACCAAGAATACTGGACAGCAGACCAGCAGCCACTGCACTGCACACAGAGATGAGGTGATCATGGGCCTCCCATCTACCATGCCCATGTGTGGCCCTGAAAATGACTGCAAAATAATGAGGAAAAGAACGTGAACAGGCCCCTTGTGGTCCTTCACGGTGACCCTCTTAACACACAGTCAAAAAAGCAACAGGGGCAGTTAGCCGTGGTAGTCAAGGCCAGGGGTCAAGTCCCAAGGATCAGGAAGTAGAGCCAGGAGAAGTTCATTGAGCTCACACGAGATTCAACATTCCACCAATGGCACCACCAGCCGCACACACTGCTCAATGCACCACAACCCCACCGTGCACCAACAATTAGGCTGCATACCTATAATTTAAATGCTTCATCTCACCTTCATTCACTTGTCACTTTGCTGCAAACTCCACACCAACGTCTCATGGATTGCATACACTGCCAGCTATTCAACCATGACAGCCACATCAGTTAAACGCACCTCATGATAATCATTGTCACACTTGAATCTCTCTTCCAGGCAAGGTACTGGAGCCAACAGGAGCTAACTGGAGGGGCACAAGTGCTGTCCTGACCCCATGGTGGAAATGGTGTGGGTCATCATTGGGCTGGCCATGGCTGCAGCCTTGGCCAATTATGAGGCTGAAAACATCAAGGATAATGGAATTCTCATACCTAATCTTCCTTCTCACGTTCTACACATTCTTCCGAGTTACAAGCTGATCATGGAAGTGTGCATCTCTCCTTTCCTCCCCTTTTCACATTACAACCTCACTCTGATGTCTTTATCCTTTCATACACCCAAGAGGTGCAACCTAGCCATGCAGTGTAGGAAGGGTAAGGCGAGCGGTGATGAGCACATGACTGACAATCGCAGTCACTTGAGGATACTGACACCGAGCGTAATTTAGATGATAGCAGAGGAACAGGATCTGTGTGTGGTGAGATACAAGGCATGCATGAGCTGCAATCAGGAAAGTGCAGGTTTCAGGATGTTGGAGATCGAGGTGGAACAACAGTCGGGGCTTCAGAAGAGCACTTCAATGGGGCAGCTTACAGAAGAATGCACAATAAAATGCAGGCCTGTCAGAAATGCCAAGAGGAAATGGAAGAGTCCAGCACCAACACCTCTTTGTGTGGAGCTTGGAGTCCCTTATTTCCAAAACGGAGGTAGTGCCCAACCCTATTCGCACACTTGCGCACCCAGCTATAATGTGGCGTTTAATGATTGATGTCTCAGCTTTCATTGCAGCACAAGCAGTGGCCACCCAATGTCCAAGTGTAACAGGAGAAGCTCAGGCTGAAGCCATGTATGCTCAGTTTGCTGCAATGCATATTCAGGCTGCTGCATCATGATTGTGAACTAACATTGAGTAAAGAGGCTTGCAGGCAGCTCAAGCTACCTGTCCTCCAATAGATTACTTGGATAACTGAGGTGTCATCTTTGGGTCAAGAAGACAACATTTGTCCATCCCTGCCACTCTGCCAGTGCCAGCTAGCTGCCATCCATGCCGAAATGGTGCAGCCCACGCCGTCAGGCATTCTGGGTGCAGAGCTGTTCGAGGCTGACCTCCAAGGCTCTCTGCAGTCCCCTCCACAGAAAGCTGGCAGTTTTCCCATGAGCCATGCTTCAGACTCTGGGGTGGCACTACATAGAAGTACGGAGATAGACAACGGCATATGGAAGACATGGAATCAGGGATTCATGATTCCATTTATGCATTTGATTTAGAATGTTTATTTTATGCTGACTTGTTTTATTGCATTGTGGCAATTAGAAGCTGTGATGGTGAGTGGCAGAAGGGAGGGAATTTAAAACTGTTGATGAACGGGGGAACTGGGGTCATGATTACCGATATTACACTTGAATAAGTTGCTCATGGAGAGCCCAACCAGAAAGGCGCCTTTCCCTTCCTTTTCCTCCTCCTTAAATAGGTCTGATGAAATCCTAGCTTTAGTCATTTAGCACCCCACTGACCTGCAGGAAAGTGCTCCCAGGTTATTACTTATGAGGAAGCATGAGCAGGCTGTGGAAAAGACAACGGTGAAAGGGACATAGACATGAGGGATACCATTCAAAGTGCTCCACCTTGGTCAATACCCAACGTGCTGCCCAATATCCCGATGGCCAAATCTGCCCCTGCTCAGGTGCAGGTGAAATAGTTTTTAACGGGGCCCTTACGAGTTCCAAAACTCAGAGGATGTCAGTCAAGAGCAGGGCACGGGTCTAAGCGGCCTGCTGGAGCCACAGGGGTTATATCACCTCGGACCAGCAGAAAAGGAAGAACAGAGATTTGTGATGGCACAAAGTTATGATCATGGGTGTGTCACAAAATGTTAGATGGGTTCATGTTTCATTTATGAGCCACGGAAGTGCTATTTATTTGGACCACTTTCCTGTCTTGACCATTCGTACCTGCTGCCTGGCAAGTGGCCATTTCACTTGTGAAGGTTCAGTCCAGACGTAATGCTGTGGATGGCTGTGAAAATGACACAAGGATGATTGCAGGACTGATTCTTGCTCCGAGAAGGGTGGGTTGGGTTTAGCATGTGGCTACCAGATGATTGCACTAGCACAAGTTAAAGAAATAGTGCCATTCCAAGGATATTCTGGGTAGCCCAAGCAGCTGTTGATGCACTGGCCGCATTGTATCCTCCATCCTCCTCTAAAGAGGCTCTGTGCTCCTCCTGAAAGTCTGAACTCTGCTACTGTGTGAGCACAGCACACCATGATTATTCTGGAGATGCTCGATGGTGCATTTGATGGGCATCTCCAGATCTATGGAAGCATCTGAGGCAGTTCTTTGACATGCCAATTAACTGTTTAATGACATTTGCAGTTGTCATACGAATTTCATTATAGAGTTCCTGGGTCCCATTGCTTGTGTATCTCCTGGATGTCATCAATCCTGCTTTAAGTGGGTGTCCTGCAAGCAGCCAGTCGGTCAGTCTGCTTTGAAGTGAGAATGGATGAGCGAGGGTGAACTCGTGCGAGGGTGAAAGCAAGGTGGTAGTTGTCTGCGAATCCTCTACACACCTGTAGAAATTTTCTGTTATGGTTTCACACCAGCTGTACATTGAGTGGAAACCCATGGAGTTCACAAACACTCCTGGGTGAAGTACACACAGTGAGTGCACTGAACAATGTCCTGCACCCGTGGAAAACCAGCCAAATCCACAAACCTGCGTGTCTGCTGATTCTAACTGCATCATCAGTGGCGATGTGCGTAGAATTGCTTGTCCTGGCAAACATGGCATTAGCCACCAGTCTGCTGCATTATTGGGTGGTCAACTGCAAAATCCAACATGATGCCTGGATGTAGCTTGAGGTAAAGGAGTCAAGCAATATGGTGACTTTGACAACATGGTTCGCAGGTTCACTTCTTGCCAGTAGCTCTGCTTTCAGCAAATATCTGTCATGATCCGACATGAAACCCAGAGCCTCTTAATGCCCTAATGTTTAGACATTGCCTGGGAGCTGATCGTCTGCTTGTAAACCCTATGACCGGGATCTTCCCATCCACCTCACCAGTGGGATCTGCTGGTTCTGCCAAAGTCAATCCCCCGCGATAGGTTCCCTGGCGGCATGGCCGGCGAGTAACACAAATGGCCATTGACTTTGGGGCGAACCGATGATCGCACCAGTGGGCAATGTCAAGCTGCCCCCGCCACGCGAGGGGTACAGGGTGGAAATCCCAGCCTACGTTGCAGTGTTGTAAGTGTGGCCTCCTGTGAATGCCATGGCATGTGCTCGCTCACCTCCCCTGTGGAGTGGCAGCTCGGTGAGGAGAAGGCTGCTGCAGCTGCTGCTTTTCAAACTGCTCCCGGTGATCCTGCTGCTGGCTCAGTTGCTCGGCTGTTTCTGCTGCTGTTGGTCAACTTGCACCTTGCTGGAAGTTCAAGCTTAGATTGCATAATTGGCACCCATGCTGATCTGATAGATCATGGAATCAAAATGAAGCAGTGAAAGTAAAGTCGCAGGACAAGCACTCTGAGCAAAAGCCTTTCATAAAATTAGCAAAAGAAGCAGCTAAGAGTTTTCAGCACTTATGGGGAATTTTTGCTGGTCATTTCCTGAGTCCCCTCAAACCCTGCGGAGTTCAACTTCTTGGAAAATTAGGAAACCTGTGCACCTACAATTAAATCCCCAAACCTCGATGAGGGTAGCTCTTTATTGTCTATTAACATATTTAAATTGGCAACCCATCTCTCCTTGAGGGGGTTTCTCATACCCAATTAAACAAGTGCAAGCCAGTAAGTTGGAGGCAATTTCCAGATGCTTTAACTTTGTTTTTATCTCCCACCCCCTCCCAAACTCACTTTAGTTTCCCCCATTATTTCTCAATGATCCCCTATTCTGTAACTCAAATCCTTGTGTGTAAATTTTAGAAAGCTATGGGGCAGAATTTTCAGTTCCCCGATGTAATCAGCGATCGGGCGGAGAATCCCTTTTTACCACCGAATCGGGGGGGGGGGGGGGCAGCGCCTGTTTTCGGATGCTCCGCCACTCCAAAACGCCACACGCCATTGGGACGGCCTCGGGTCGTTAACTGAAGGACCCCGCCCCCCCCATGCTCCAACCCCCCATGAGCCGATTTCCCGATGGCGCGGGACACGTGTGCTCTCAGTTTTTGTGAACCGGACGTGGCGGCTGTGGATTGTGTCCAGCACCGCCACAGTCAGAGCTGGGTGGGGGGGGGGGGGGGGGGGGGGGGGGGGGGGGGGGGAGCCCTGCTGCAGGTCGGGGGGGGGGGGGGCTTCAGCGAGGGCTGGGGGGCCTGGCGGAGGGTGGTCCGGGAGTGGCGAGGGGTGTCCAGGGGGCACTATCTGGCAGGTCGGGTCCGCACCTGGCCGGCACCATATTGTGCGGCACGACCGCTGCAGGTTGTCGCCGGGCTCATGCACGGCCACAGACCCGCCAATTCTCCGGCTGTTTATCTCGTAAAGGCCGTGTGTTTTACGTGGCGCAGCTGCTTGCCCCTCACCTGTCGGAGGGTCGGTGCTGGAGTAGCGCCGATTAATTCATCGTAGAACAGGAAACTTCCTCCGGACATAGCCTCAAAATCATAGAATCCAGCCCATGATTTCCCCTGAAAATATGGATGTCACTCTACTGCTGACCACATGGTGGCAGTATAAAGACTCAAATGACTGGCACTGGCAAAGGAAGGCTTGTGAGAAACAATTGCCAGCAGCGGAAAAGCAGATTTGTATTCGCATGCTTAAAGTATCAGTGGATATTATTAACATAATCACCAAAAACATCCTTCAAATTCAATAATGTCAGTCTGGGTCGCGTGAAACTCTAGCCTTCACATTTAGATGCATGTTTTGGGAGCAGGCAGTCAGGTAAGACACATGGCTATAATTTTTAAATTATTTGAACCTTTAGGATATATCCCCAATTTGAAGGGGCTCAAGTGAATAATTTTATCAATGAAAATGTCTGCACATTTTCACAATTTTGGTCGACAATAATCAAATTTCCCTTTCTGATGGGGAGCTAAGATGTTGACCATATGTAGAAGATGATGCAGAAATATGATTTTGAAATACTGTGGTAAAAATTACAGCATAAGAAATGCATTTATAAGTTACGTAATTTAAGGGTTCCATTTATGCCATTCAAAATGTAAAGGAACTAAGCTTGTCTGTATGATTTAACGTGATCAAAGTGTGAGGCAAACACAATAAGGGACATATTCTGATTGCTGGTAATTTTAATGGTGACCTACTATCCATGAGTCTATGTGTTAAGATGGATTTTTCTGTGTTATCAATATGCATGAAAATTAAGACAAATTTAACATGGCTCAATGGTGTCCTGCCAGGCATGTTCTTCAGGGTTCACCATCTTCTGACCCCCTTCGCCAGTTTCCATTCTATGATCCAGCCTCCATTTCTCAATGAGGTCTCATAGTGAAAACTATGGATTTTTTTATAGGGCAGTTTGGCGAGAGTTTCTAAGAGGAGTGATGAACCAAGTGTGTGGCAGAAAGCCCTTAGCCCCAAGTTGTTGTGCAGAGGCAAGAGGAGGGCAATAGAGAAGCTGCAATATCAAAAAGATCGGAGCAGATACATAGACTGTAAGCACTGACCTACATAATCCATGGCTGATGATCAATCATCTGTTACACATTAATGGAAGGAAGCCATTGCAATTCACAAAGACACTGGGGTTACAGGGCAATCCTCCACACCAAACTCTTAGCTCCTGCAAGTCTATAGATTGGAGAGATTCTCCTTGGAGAGAAGAAGGCTGTGAGAAGATTTGACAGAGATGTTCAAAATCATGAGGGGACTGGACAGAGTAGATAGGGAGAAACTGTTCCAGCTCGCAAACGGATGCAGAACGAGAGGGCACAGGTTTAAACTGATTTGTAAAAGAAGTAAATATGATGTGAGAACAACATTTTCGCACAACGAATAGCTCGGGTCTGGAATGCGCTGCCTGGAAATGTGGTGGAAGTCAGTTCAATTGAGGCTTTCAAGATGATTACTTGAATAGAAACAATATGCAGGGGTACGGGGAAAAAAGAGAAGGGCACTAAGTCATAATGCTTTTTTGAGGGGCGGCACGGTGGTGCAGTGGTTATCATTGCTGCCTCACGGCGCCGAGGACCTGGGTACGATCCCGGCCCGGGCAACTGTCCGTGTAGAGTTTGCACATTCTCCCCGAGTCTGCGTGGGTCTCATCCCTACAACCCAAAGATATGTAGGGTAGGTGGACTGGTCATGCAAAATTGCCCCTTAATTGGAAAAAAAAATTATGCTGGTTTGGAGAGCTGGTACCCACACGATGGGCCAAATGGCCTTTTCTGCGATGTGACAATTCCGTGATTCTGTCGTGCTGACTACATTTGTTCCCGAGAAAGTGATTAAATACGTTTGCTTAACAAACACGATATCATTCTCCTGCTCAATGCAAGAAGAGATTGCGGACTGGCTGATGTTATAGAAGGGAGTTCGACAAAGAAATTGAGGATTGCAGTGGCCCGAACTGTAACTGACAATACTATTGGCTGCAAGTCTTCATGAAGGAAGCATCTCTGTGACAGCCTCCCTGCAGAAATGCTTCTCTGAGAATTGCAGGTATTTTGTGCAAATCTTTTAACTCTGTTAGGGGGATAAGGATTCTTGCAGGAACATTTTCTTCTGTTGATCTCCCTCGTGTCATCTCTCCAGCTCCAGTCTCGGTCGAATTGCAAGAACCATTTCCATCAAGATATAACTGCGTTGCCAGAGGTCTCCTGAAGAATGTTCTGCAACCGCTATTACCATTTTATAAACAGTTTAAGTAGAGTGGAACTAATATGTAATGCAAGGAAAATACCTCCCAAAGCTTTTTAGTGTTGTACTTTGAGAGGAACTGAGGATCCCTTCCAATATCATTGGAAATTGCAATCTCCTAACTTGTACCACCCATAGTATTTGGGGAGGATTAAGAACTAGGCAGTAGCAGGGGCAAAACTAGTATTAGGACTACACTGTCTGACCCATATTTAAATTATTTTAAATTTTTAAATTAGGGGGTTCCAATATGAGCTCTCGCTGCCTCATCTAGGTTGGGCTAAGATGCAGAGGGGGCAGAAATTCTGTTTCCTGCCCGGTTTTTCTGTGCAAAAAAAGCTGGTTATGGCGTGCAAATTTCTCCCATAAACGTTTAACGGGCAGGCATCACTTCCTCCATAATTGCAAGTTTTGTCTTTTTAAGTAGAAAGAAGCATATCCAGGTTAGATTTGTGAAGTTTGCGACTCTTCTCCCAAATGTCCCCACCATCTTGGCCCTCCAGCCATTACACCTTGAAGCAGCAAGAGCAGCAGGGTGTAATAGATTTTTTAAATAAATGTTTTTATTGGGTTTTTTTGAACAAAGTATAATTACCGTTATGTACACAGAATATGAAACACATATATACATACACACATTTAGAGAAGAAGGGCACACCCCAACATTAAAAAAAAATACAATAACATATGAAATGGAATAACTGGTGGGGTATTGTGCACCAGCTCGACAGCGGCATCTCTGTACATCTGGCAAAATTACCCACACCACAGAAGTAGGCGACTGCCTACGGGGGGGGGGGGGGGGGGGGGGGGGGGGGGTCTGGGGAGGGCAAGCACACTTTTGGGTGCCGGGGAGAAATCACAGCGTGCGATATTTGGCTGTGCTGTGTGCTGCTGTCGCCCGCCTTTCCCGGACGGGTCTCGCTGCCGACCCACGCTCGCCCCCGCTTCTGCCGCTCCTCCCGTCCTCCATCTCCAGTTTCCTCGTTCCCCGCTCCTGAAGATGTCATGCACGTTTTGGCATCCCGTGTCCTCCCTCCGGCTCCCGCTTTCCTGCCGCCCCCTCCACGGTTCGCCTCCCTCTCCCCAGGTTTAGCTGTCTTCCCCCTCCCCATCCCATGGTTCGCCCCTCCCTCCTCAGGTTTAGCCGTTACCCCCCCCCCCCCCCCCCCCCCCCCAGTCCATCTCTCCCCTCCATGCCCCGGCTACTTTCCCCCGACACCCGACCATTTTCCCCTGATTCTTGGCCACCCGGCTATGCTTCCTCTTGTTCGTTGGCCACAAACAGGTCCCGGAACAGTTGCATGAATGGCTCCCACGTTCTGTGGAAGCCGTCATCTGACCCTCGGATGGCGAATTTGATTTTCTCCATTTGGAGAGATTCCGAGAGGTCGGACAGCCAGTCTACAGCTCTGGGTGGTGCTGCTGACCGCCAGCCGAACAGGATTCTACGGCGGGTGATCAGGGAGGCAAAGGCAAGGGCGTCCGCCGTCCTCCCCAGGGATAGATCTGGCTGGTCTGAAACCCCGAAGGCCGCCACTATCGGGCATGGCTCCACCCTCACCCCCACCACTTTGGACATGGCCTCGAAGAAGGCTGTCCAGTACTCCACAAGTCTGGGGCAAGACCAGAACATGTGGGCATGGATGGCCGGGCCTCTTTGGCACCGTTCACATCTGTCCTCCACCTCCGGGAAGAACCTACTCATACGGGTTAGGATGTAATAGTTAATTTATGTTTTGAAACCAGTCCTGCTGCCCTCATCTTAGAACATAGAACATTACAGCGCAGTACGGACCCTTCGGCCCTCGATGTTGCGCCGACCCGTGAAACCATCTGAAGCCTATCTGACCCATATGTCTATCCAGTGACCACTTAAATGCCCCTAAATTTGGCAAGTCTACTACTGTTGCAGGCAGGGCGTTCCACACCCCTACTACTCTCTGAGTAAAGAAACTGCCTCTGACATCTGTCCTATATCTACCACCCCTCAATTTAAAGCTATGTCCCCTCGTGTTGGTCATCATCATCCGAGGAAAAAGACTCTCACTGTCCACCCTATCTAACCCTCTGACTATCTTATATGTCTCTATTATGTCACCTCTCAGCCTTCTCCTCTCTAACGAAAACAACCTCAAGTCCCTGAGCCTTTCCTCGTAAGACCTTCCCTCCATACCAGGCAACATCCTAGTAAATCTCCTCTGAACCCTTTCCAAAGCTTCCACATCCTTCCTATAATGTGGTGACCAGAACTGCACGCAGTACTCCAGGTGCGGCCGCACCAGAGTTTTGTACAGCTGCAGCATGACCTCGTGGCTCCGAAACTCAATCCGCCTATTGATAAAGGCTAGCACACCATATGCCTTCTTAACAGCCCTATTAACCTGGGTGGCAACTTTCAGGGATTTATGTACCTGGATGCCGAGATCTCTCTGTTCATCTACACTACCAAGAATCTTGCCATTAGCCCAGTACTCTGCATTCCTGTTACTCCTTCCAAAGTGAACCACCTCACACTTTTCCGTATTAAACTCCATCTGCCACCTCTCAGCCCAGCTCTGCAGCTTATCTATGTCCCTCTGTAACCTATAACATCCTTCAGCACTATCCACAACTCCACCGACCTTTGTGTCATCTGCAAATTTACTAACCCATCCTTCTACACCCTCTTCCAGGTCATTTATAAAAATGACAAACAACAGTGGCCCCAAAACTGATCCTTGCGGTACACCACTAGTAACTGAACTCCAGGATGAACATTTGCCATCAACCACCACCCTCTGTCTTCTTTCAGCTAGCCAATTACTGATCCAAACCGCTAAATCACCTTTAATCCCAGCGACACTCACACACCATGAGAGAATTAAAAAAAGGGACACAACTTAATTCCTGTCTCGCACAGATTTTCCACCGCCATCCAAGCATAACTCTCAACATAAACTGAACTTAACAGTTCCACATGCGGAAAAATGGTTTTCATGTGCTCAAAACATGACTGTTAGTGACTGTAGCAAAATGGCAGATGGAAGTTTCGCTCCAAGGAACTTTTTTTAAAAAAAACTATTTTTATTGGATTTTTTCATATTTATAAACAGTTACTGTGTATATACATTACATTTTTCTTGCCCGCGTTAATTTATTTTATTTTTAAATTAAAAATAAATAAATTTAGAGTACCCAATTTTTTTTTCCAATTAAGGGGCAATTTAGTGTGTTCAATCCACCTACCTTGCACATCTTTGGGTTGTGGGGGCGAAACACACGCAAACACAGGGAGAATGTGCAAATTTACTTTATTTTACAGAGGTCTGTTTTGTCCTTCATTTAACTAACTCTATGTACATTTAAAAAATTTTCTTTTAGTGTACCCAATTCATTTTTTCCAATTATAGGGGGCAATTTAGCGTGGCCAATCCACCTACCCTGCGCATCTTTTGGGTTGTGGGGGCGAAACCCACGCAAACACGGGGAGAATGTGCAAACTCCACACCGTCAGTGACCCAGAGCCGGGATCGAACCTGTGACCTCAGCGCTGTGAGGCAACAATGCTAACCACTGCGCCACCGTGCTGCTTACTCTATGTACATTTTGTTGCCCTCTGGATCAGTCTATGATTCCCCCCACTTCCTCTCCCCCTTCCTCCCCCCCCTACCCCCTCCCCCCCGCCCCCCATTGGCTTCAGCACCCTTCCTCTCTTGTGGTTTCCCCACCTTCCTTCCGCCCCCTCGCCCCTCGGGTTGCGCAGTCCTTTGGTTCCCCATCTATTCTTTCCCCCCCCCTTAGCTTACTCCTCGCTGCTGACCTCAAACAGATTTTGGAACAGGCCGACGAACTGCCCCCAAGTATCCAGGAAGCCTTCTCTGACCCTTGGATGGCGTACTTAATCTTCTCCAGGTGGAGAAATTCCGAGGTCAGTGAGCCAGTCTGCAGCTTTGGGCGGTGCTGCCGATCGCCAGCCAAGCAGGATTCTCCGGTGTGCGATTAGGGAAGCAAAAGCAAGGGCATTGGCCCCCTTCCCCATGTGTAGCTCTGGCTGCTCCGATACCCTGAAGATTGCCACTATTGGGCATGGCTTCACCCTCACCCCCACAGCCTTAGACACTGCCTCGGAGAAGGGCTTCAATGTACTTCTAGTGGCACATTGGCACAGTCAGTGTTTGAACAAGGCCCTTGGAATTTGAAAATAATGATTGTTAATAATGGAATATTTTATTTTTCTCTGTATCATTCCTGTAGTAATCTAGGAGACACGAAGATAAAGGTCAAAACCTGATTTATTTTAACCCAAAAGTGGAGACCCACCCTTGACATACAACACTAGTGTGCCTACCCAAGACTAACAGGAACTCCCGGTCCAGGTCTAAGACAGTATTTAAAGGCCTCGATACAAGTCCTGCTGGACGGACATGGGACTATCATGCTGGACTATCATGGGAATTTGTACTCCACGAGCCCCACAGGGAGATCAATGCGTGATCCCTTATGGTCCTCCTGAGGGTTATCACAGGCTTCCTCACCCCCCCCCCCCCCCCCCCCCCCCAAGTCCAGATTCTCCCCCTCGCCCCCATGACCATGAGGCTTTGTATGCCACTTTGCACACTGCCTTGAGTCCATTGTCAGTGAAGTCGGATCTGGGGGCATAATGCGGATGGGGGAATGTTTCTTCATCGCTGAGGATTGAAGGGCCACTAATAGGGGTCCTACCCGAACATTGATTTCCGGCTGAGGGTCCGTCACTTTAGTTTCGATGTCAGAGTCTGAGTCTTCATCCTCTTGGGGATGACTCTTCGGTGTACCATGGGTTGAGTCCCCTGCCCACTGGTAGGTTCCAAGGACGTTGAGGAAATCACCTCACCTGGAGTAGTATCTGCAGTCGAGGATACCCTGCTCTGAAGACGGTCCATGTGTCTTTTTACGGTCCAGTCCCTGATCTTGACCTTGTATGACACTGGGTCAGTCTTCTCAACTACCACTCCCAGGGACCCATCTCCGAAATTGCAAATATAGATGGTATCTCCTGGCCTGAAAGTCCTATCGGGCCATCAGGTGTCATAATTTCTTTCCTGAGCCTCCTGTTTGACTCAATTTTCCCCAATTAAGTTCAGAAACAGTAGACTGAATGTGGTCCTGTAGTTGAAAAGGGACCGAGTCAGTTTGGTGTTGAGTGAGCCGGTGGTCTGATTCTTCATATCACTTTTTGGACTGCCTGTTCGGCCAAGCCATTAGAAGATGGGTGGTAGGGCATCGTCTGAATGTGCTTCGTTCCATTGGACTTCACAAATGCCTGGAATTCTCCACTGGTGAAGGAAGCCCCACTGCTAGGCATGAGGCCCTCCGGGATCCCAAGAGTGTAAAATGATTGGCTAAAGTCCGCATGTATCCGTACCCAAGGCCTTCCTGGCCATATCCATGGCTGTAGCGAGACGAATGGCTGGGGCTTCTGGTTCTCCTGACACGACGGGCACTGTTTTATCAAACCTTTAATGTCGGAATCAAGCCCGGGCCACCAGACATAGCTCCTAGCGAGCATCTTCACCTTGGAGACTCCAGGGTGACCATGGAGGAGCACCTTCAAGATTGGGCTCTGGCCAGGGTGAGGGACAAGCACTCTGGCTCTCCACAGGATGATGTCATCTTCCATGCTGAATTCTTGGCGTTTGAAAAATGAAATGAAATGAAAATTGCTTATTGTCACAAGTAGGCTTCAAATGAAGTTACTGTGAAAAGCCCCTAGTAGCCACATTCCGGCACCTGTTCGGGGAGGCTGATAACGGGAATTGAATCAGCACTGCTGGCCTGCCTTGGTCTGCTTTCAAAGCCAGCGGTTTAGCCCTGTGCTAAACCAGCCCATTTGGATAGGAAGGGATCCAGGTCCTTGGACTCCACCCCGTAGGATCATGTGGTGTAGTTTCATCAGCATGCTGTCTTTCTGGGTTCACATCTGGGTCTGCCTGGTGGGCACAGGCAGGGTTTCCATAAAATTTTAATTCATGGTGACTTCGTCCATTCTTGGGGGGAGGGGGGTGGTGCGGGGGAGCTTGTGGGTGATGGGAGGCAACTCAGGGCGTCAGCACGTGCGTTCCTGGGTAATGTTCAAAGGAGTATTTGCATACCGCCACCAAGAATGCCCAGCACAGAAGCCGAGTAGAGGCCTCGTCCTCCTTAAAAAGGCCCCTCAAGGATTTATGGTCCGTGATTATTTGCTTATCTTAAAGTGTTGGCCGTGGACATGTGGATGGAATTTCTTTATCAAGGCCAGACCCTCTTTTTTGATTTGCATAGCATCTCTCTGCATCTGCCAGGGTGCGAAACGCATTTGAAATCGGCCACTCGCTGCCACCGTCACACTAATGGAAGAAGACTCCCCCAATCCATCGGGAGAGGCGTCGCATATACTTACCAGCGATCTTGTGGGATCATAGTGCGCCAAGATGTTGGATATCAGCAGCTGGTGCTTCACTTTCATGAATGATTCATCCTGTGGCGCCTGCCATGACGACTTCGGTATTTTCTTCAGCAATGCATGTAGGAGTTCCAGTAAGGTGGCCAGGTTGGGGATAAATTTCCCATAATAATTGATGAGGTCTAGGAACGACTTCAATTCTGTCGTGTTCCACGGGGTCGGTGGCCCGTTTATGACCTTCACTTTGTCCTCTACGGGATGCAGGCCGTCTTTGTCGACGCGGTAACCGAGGTATTCCACCTTCATCACCAGTGGCATACAACACTAGAGTCATGACCCAGGATTAAAAGGAACTCCCAGTCTGGGTCTGGAACGGTATTTAAAGGGCTCGATAACGAGTCCCAGCTGGTCACCCGCTGCCATGGGAACTTGTACGCCATGAGCCCTACGAGGAGATCAATGAGTGCCCCTCATGGTCCTCGTGAGGGTTATCACAATTCCCTACATGTAAATTCATATTTTCCCCAAATGAAATGGAATCCAAACGTTTTTCAAGTAAACGTTTCAGAGACAGGCTAATTATGGACAGCTGTGTTTTATTTACCTGAAAGTCTCTGTATTGGATCTGAAAATACAAACATAAAGACACAGGCTAACTACAGGCAGCTGTCCGTTGTTTATATTTTTTCAATCAAAAACACTCTTATAAATGCAGTTGGGTGGAAAATGGATCAGCAAGGGGAATTTAAGAACCCATTTTTCAGCAAATATGGTGGAGAGATTGCTGCAACATAAAAATGTATTTAAAAAGAAAAAGAATGGATAAATAAGTAAAGGAACTTTCCTAATGTGAGCGGTGTGATGACATGCATAAGGCAAGTTTGTACATAATGTTATGCACGACCTCCGACCACTAGGTGGCATTGTAAACCCATCACGTGACCCTGTGATCTGGGAGTTGGGAGTTGGTCGTGCTTGGAGATAGACGTATTTGCAGTAGTTTAGTGTTCGTTGTTTATTATTTTATTTGCCCTAGTTATCTTACCACGTAGTTGTTCTACAATAAATTATTTTAAACTACATGTTCTGTAGTTCATTGTTAACTTCTACCAGTCTACAGAACATGACAAGCGGAGGCAGGAGAAAAGTGGATTTTGCCTTCATTGAGCAAGATGCACTAGTCTGCGGGTTCTGCTCTTTGTAATTTTTTGCAAGTTCTCAACCTTAAATACACTTTATGTCAGCAGCTTGTGCACTGAAGGAGTCAAATTCTGTTTACTGCTACAGCGATACCAAGGGTTGCAGCTTCTCGGCCTTTTTGCTAAGATCAAGGGCACGATTCAGATGTTAGGACAAGGCCTCTCATGAAATTCACAATGCTTCAAACGGAATCTCGTGAGTTGTCGCAATCTGGATCTCACCCTCACTGACCGTGATCCAGAACAGCATTTTTAAATGCACTATTAGGCTCATTTAAATATACATTTGCCAGATTCACCTGGTGGCCCAGACTCAACCCCAGTGCCTGGGAGACCTCGCCAGGGTGTTGTTTAGTACTGGTCTACACAATCGTAGACCAGGTGTAACGGCACCTGGAGGGGGTTCCCAGGCTATTGGAGACTTGGGTGGTCATGGACAGGGTGGCATCCTGGCAGTGCCAAGGCTGGGCCTGGGAAACTTTGCCAGGTAGAGGGGGTGGAGGTTAGGCGGAGGTTCTCAGGGGATTCTCCAAGATTGGGGGTCGGGGGAATGCGGGGGCCTAAAAGGGATGGGGGGGAGATTGAGGCAGCCAGACAAAATGGTGCCCTGATCTTAGCTCACCAGCAGGAAATCACTTTGTGTGGCTTCGGCAGAGAGAATCTTCCCGAGGCCATAAAAAACGGCAACGTGCCGTTGAATAACGAGACGTGTCTTGGCGCTGCTGCCTGTTGAATCATGCCCCAAATGTCAGATCGAGCCCACGATGAGGTACAATGCCTTTTCGTGTCAGCTTGGATCTTGTATATCTCTCTTGTGGAGACCATGAATTGGATTCAATTTGAATTTGAAATGGTTTTTGGAACAAGCAAGGCGATGGATTAAGGGCTTTTCCAGTCCACTCTGCACATTGGCTGTGTAACTCTGAGAAAGGGAGGCAATCAACCACGTTTATGGAGCTAGTATAATTAGTTGAATAGTATCATTAGATTGCAAAAATTGTAATACAACACAAAATTCCTGGGAAACACAAAAGTCTCAAAATTCAGCTGTGTCATGCCATATTTTTGGCGCCATAGAAACATAAAAAATGCCACACTCCCATTCTATTGCCTTCATAAATAGATTCAGTGGTTTGGCCTCCACAGCCAATTCCAGTGAATACAGGTGCGCGCGCACACACACACACACACACACACATACACACACATTGCTTGACCCTCCACCAGCGTTGCTTAAAAGGATCATCAACTACTCTTAGCTTATTTGCTGGATAATTCCTGTTAGCTTTGTTTCATTTTGTAGGAATACTGTGAGTTTTCAGCTGCTATTTAAAGCAGGTGAAGTTTTTTTATAAATGTTTTTTTATTGAGTTTTCATATTTTATATATGACAAATTACAAGTTATTAGAGAGAGAGAAAAAAAAAAAGGAAAACACAAAAATTTAACATGAATATTTACAGGTAAGCATCTTCATAACAATAATTGTGGCCGCCCCCTTTAGCCAGCATACATATTTTACATTCCCCAATATGGCCGAGGCACATGTTTATAGGCATTTATTTATAGTTTGGTTTTGGGCCTTGGCTTGCCATCAAACCCCCATACCGAGCCCATAGCCCCCCCCCCCCCCCCCCCCCTCCCCCCGGCTACCTTCCCTCGATTCCCGTCCATTTTCCCCTGGTTCTTGGCCACCCGACTATTCTTCCTCATGTACGTTGGCCACAAACAGGTCCCGGAACAGTTGCATGAATGGCTCCCACGTTCTGTGGAAGCCGTCGTCCGACCCTCGGATGGCGATTTTGATTTTCTCCATTTGGAGAGATTCCGAGAGGTCGGACAGCCAGTCTGCAGCTCTGGGTGGTGCTGCTGACCGCCAGCCAAACAGGATTCTACGGCGGGCGATCAGGGAGGCAAAGGCAAGGGCGTCCGCCCTCCTCCCCAGGAATAGATCTGGCTGTTCTGAAACCCCGAAGACCGCCACTATCGGGCATGGCTCCACCCTCACCCCCACCACTTTGGACATAGCCTCGAAGAAGGCTGAAGCAGGTGAAGTTGACAGGGAACAATGATGCACAGGCCTAAGGTATGGTAACATTTCCTGAGGCAGTCTTTCCACACCTTACCTTCCCTAAATCACTGAACATCACAGCAATTTCTTGTCTAGAATGACAAAATAAAACCCCCCACAAAAAAACCATTTCAAACTAACTTTATCACACAAGCCATTCAATATTCCATACTAAAGTCAATGGGCGCGATTCTCCGACCCCCACGCCGGGTGGGAGAATCGCAGGAGGGCCGGCGAATCACGCCACGCTGCCCTGGCACCCCCATGCGATTCTCCCACCACCCCCCAAAATGGTTCGTCGCGTTTTGAGACAGACCGCTCGGAGAATCGGCGCTTGCCGTTTCTAACAGCGACCGGCGATTCTCCGGCCCGGATGGGCCGAGCGGCCTGCCGAACCCGACCGGTTCACGCCGGCGCCAACCACACCTGGTTGCTGCCGGCGTGAACATCACGTGACAGCTGCATGTGCGGCCTGTGGGGGGCGGGGGGAGGATCGAGCACCATGGGCGTGCTCAGGAGGTGTCTGGCCGTGATCGGTGCCCACCGATCGTCGGGCCGGCATCTCTAAAAGATGCACTCTTTTCCCTCCGCTGCCCCGCAAGATCAAGCCGCCATGTCTTGGAGGGCCGCGGACGGGAAGACGACAACCACGCATGTGCGGGTTGGAGCCGGCCAACCTGTGCATGCGTGGCTGACATCACTTAGGCGCCACCGGCCGCGGCATTCCAGGCGCGCCGCTTTGTCGCAAGCGTCAAGGCCCGGCACGGGAAATTCACGTGCAGCCGCTCCTAGTCCCCTGGGGGGGGGGGGGGGAGAGAGAGAGAGAGAGAGAGAGAGAGAGAGAGAGAGAGAGAGAGAATGGGGGCGAGGAGCGGCCTCCGACACCGGAGTGAAACACTCCGGGTTTCACTCCGGCGTCGGCTGTTTGTCTCCCCTTGGGAGAATTGCGCCCAATAATTAACTTGTGCTTCCCCTTCATGCCTGTCTTCCATGTGCGGCATGGTACCACATGGGTGACACAGTAACACATTGGCGACACAGTAGCACAGTGGTTAACACTGTTGCTTCACAGCTCCAGGATCCCAGGTTCGATTCCCGGCTTGGGTCACTGTGTGCGGGAGTCTGCATGTTCTTAATGTGTCTGCGTGGGTTTCCTCCGGGTGCAATGGTTTCCTCCCACAGTCCAAAGATGCGCAGGTTAGGTGGATTGGCCAGGCTAAACAATTGCCCTTAGTGTCCAAAAAGGTTAGATGGGGTTACTGGGTGACGGGGATAGGGTGGAGGTGTGTGCTTAAGTAGGGTGCTCTTTCCAAGGGCCAGTGCGGACTCGATGGGCCGAATGGCCTCCTTGTGCACTGTGGATTCTATGATTCTATGATGTACCTTTGCCTGTCCTGTTATCCCAGTCGCTGCAGCACAGCTAGTGGAAGGATGCTGACTTTCACTAGAGAGACTGCAGATGGCCTTGCAGGACAACCCCAAGAAGGTCTGGACCTAGAAAACCTGACCTTGAACAACACTCACTTTGCATGGGAGGCAGCAGTCGGTGCTGACTGGCCCAAAGGGGATAGTATGGGCACTGGCTGTGGAGCGAGGGCAAATTGTTATCCACTGCGTGGACGGTAGATTTGTACTCCACAAAGTCGCTGCCACTCTCTGCAACAGTCCCTCAGCAATCTTAACAATCTTTTGGAGTACAAACTACAGACTGCTCTGTGAGCCTGCAAGCCTCTTAGAGCATGAGTACCCACAGCCATGATAGCAGTAGGATGAGTTTCCTAAGCTACAAGCTGAGGTTGCATGAATTCAGTCTGTGCTTTCACTGCAGCACTCTGAAATTGGAGCACACTCTTTACCCTTTTGTGCCATAGTCACTCTTCTGGCAGTTCAAATACTCTTCCTCATCCACTTCCAGCAGACCAGACCACATCTTCCCTTTAAGAGGCACAGGTTATAGCTTCAAGTACTGTAAGCTTGTTTCACATGATGGCAACGTAACATGAACCTTAGTAGTCTGCTAAGGTGTGCGCCACTCAAAAGCACACTTAGTTCTGGCTGCACACTACTATAACTTAAACCAGCAAGCAGCATGATGTTTGAGTGCCATTTGCTTTGGCAGGGTCAATCACATTTCATGATTCCCACACCCATTTTTGAGCCTAATCTAATTCTTTCCCCCAATACCTGGCTGAGAGCAAGGCCCAGTGGGGGCCATTGGAGGCATGAATGGATTTTCTCAGGCAGCACGGTGGCGCAATGGATAGCATTGCTGCCTACGGCGCTGAGGTCCCAGGTTCGATCCCGGCCCTGGGTCACTGTCCGTGTGAAGTTTGCACATTCTCCCCGTGTCTGCGTGGGTTTCGCCCCCACAACCCAAAAGATGTGCAGGTTAGGTGGATTGGCCACGCTAAATTGCCCCTTAATTGGAAATAATAATTGGGTACACTAAATTTATTTTTTTTTAAAAAGGAAAAGAAAAAAAAAGAATGGATTTTCTGAGGAACTGATGCAGTTATTCAGAATCAGGAAGTAGGCATGATGGAGCTTACTCCAGAGCTATTCTGTAATCCACCACAAGGGAGTATAAAGTTATCGAATGTGCTTAGAATTACGCTTGGAAACAATCACCTTAATACTCCGACCAAGAAAGTAATGTGATGGTTAAGATGCAGGTTGAACAGACTAGATTGGGAGTTCAAATTTCACCATGGGAAGTTGTGAAACATGAATTCTATCACGCCAGTAATTTATGGTCACCTCAAATATGACTTTGAAAGCTGCTGATTTGTTGTAAAAAGCCAATTGGTGTTTTTCAGTGAAAAAAGCCCACCGCCCTTACTTGGTCCAGCTTACCGATGACTATGTGTTGTAGCTGACGCTTAATGTTGCTGAATTAGAACATGGAACATACAGTGTAGAAGGAGGCCATTCAGCCCATCGAGTCTGCACCGACCCACTTAAACCCTCACTTCCACCCTATCCCCGTAACCCAATAACCCCTCCTAACCTTTTTGGTAACTAAGGGTAATTTATCATGGCCAATCCACCTAACCTGCATGTCTTTGGACTGTGGGAGGATACCGGAGCACCCGGAGGAAACCCACGCAGACACGGGGAGAACGTGCAGACTCCACACAGACAGTGACCCAGCAGGGAATCGAACCTGGGAGCCTGGCGCTGTGAAGCCACAGTGCTAGCCACTTGTGCTACCGTGCTGCCAAGTTGTAAAATAAATGACTACAAAACAGAATAGGAAGAGAAATATTAGCTAAACATCATGCCAGGGCAGGCACTCAAAACCCTAATTTCTAACATGTAGTGACAGCTCTACTTGAACAACAAACTGAATCCCACCTATCAGTCAATAACCCAGAACGTTCTGACACCATCCCTGGGTACCAGTCACACCAGCAGAACACAAGCACAATGATGTACAGTCAGATGAGTACCCAAGCTCTGGCTTCAGATCAAAAAGACGGCTCACTGCTCCTTTTCAGCTGATAAACGAGTATTCCTCGATGGTGCACAATCTCCTGTGTGGCTGCTGCCCAGACAAAGGGAAATATCGATTCTGAATGACCGTGGTGATAGGTGGGCTCTCAAACTCGGCAGGTTGCTTCTGCCCTTGGTATGTCCAGCTGACCAAGGGAAAGAACAAATGAGGGAAATAATTTGCTTTTACTGGTTCGCATTGAATGGAGAAAGATACATCAGAGAACATTTCAGAGTAAGAACCGACCAACAGAGGTGCTCTACTTCAGAAATGTTCCAAGTATATCAAGGCATCAAATATCTTCTATTTATATCACCACAAATAACATGCTCTAAATCCAATTTATGAGGAATTTCAGATGGTTCCTGGACAATATCTTGATGTAGCTAGAGGATTATCAAATTGTAACATTATTCTTATTAAAGCCAGAACCACTGATAAAATGTTCTTCGGGAAACAGCGTCTTGAATTTTGTGGTCAATGATGAAGGAATGCGCTCACTGCCCATTTCGCTGACAGTGACTCACAATGTTTTTCTGAACATTTGGATGGTTACTTGTTCTAATTTTGGGCTGAATTCTCCGCACCCCGACGGCGAAATCGCGTTTGGCGATGGGGCGGAGAATCCGTTTTCCCGTGCGAAACCGGGACCGGCACCGATTCCGCTATTCTCTGCCCCCAAAAAAGCGGTGTCCTTGGGGAGTACGCCGCGGCAAGTATCCAACACCTCAGGCCACTGCCTGAGACCCGCCCCGATATTCTCCGTCACCGACCGGCCAAATTCCCGATGGCGTGGTTCTAATATGGTCCTGCCGTTCGGGAACCTCGGGTGCCGGCTGTGGACACAGTCCTGGGCTGCCACAGTCGGGGGAGGGCCGATCGCGGGGCAGAGGGGCCCCATTCGGTACTGGGGGCTATGTGTGCGGGCGGTCCGGGTCGGGGGAGCAGCCGATGTGGGGCACTATTTCGATGGTCCATGTGCGTGGGCTAAGTCTCTGCCATGGAGCACAGGGCGACCGCTGGAGGCCGCCGCCATATGCATGCTCCTCCTCTGACCTGAAGTGCGGGGGACCGTATCGGCAGCTGGAGCTGCGAACTCTATGATTGCTGCCTGGTAGCCCCCTGCAAAACGGTGAATCTGTAATAATCTTTATTATTCTGTCGCCTTTTAACGGCAGTTTTCCTGGCGTAAAGGTTTTCATGACAGCGTGGGGACATAGTTCCAAAAGTGGAACATCCAGCCCCTAGTCTGTGCTTACGCATGGTGCCTTCCACAGGGTGCCTGTGGTATCTGTCAGCAGAGCAAGTAACTGCAAGGCTCTTCAATCAGTCAGATGAAGCAATCCTCACTAAGATAAGCAGGAGTTGAGGGACGTCTCAGGAGATGGTACAAAATAGGTTGCATTAGTTCAGCCATCCCTTCTCTGCACCGCCTGCTATTTATATTAATTGACAGCAACGTAATAGAACTGAATATCAAGCGCTGTGTATAACGTGCAGCCAAATCGATACCAACAGTTTTGTGTCTCTACCCAAGATGAATTCCTACCCTGCAGAGTCGAAGCCCAGAGGTATAAAGCAGCAAATGTTTCAGAATTCCACAAGTACACAAGAGTTTGAAAGTCAATGGGAGTAACCGAGAGGGTAAGACATAAGAAAAAGTAAAAATACATTTATTTTAGCTTTTTCTTTATATCTCCAACATTGAATAAAGTCAAAGAAATCAGACTCCCCATTTTGAAGTGTTCAGGGACAGAGAGGTTGTTTGGTAATAATTTGGTAATAATTGTTCGGCACGGTAGCACAATAATTAGCACTGTGGCTTCACAGTGCCAGGGACCTGGGTTCGATTCCCGGCTTGGGTCACTGTCTGTGTGGGTCTGCACGTTATCCCCGTGTCTACGTGGGTTTCCTCCGGGTGCTCCGGTTTCCTCCCACAAGTCCCAAAAGATGTGCTGTTCGGTGAATTGGACATTCTGAATTCTCCCTCTGTGTACCCAAACAGGCGCTGGACTGTGGCGACTAGGGGCTTCTCACAGTAACTTCATTGAAGTGTTAATGTAAGCCTACTTGTGACAATAATAAAGTTTATTATTATCATTTATTACGGTATTAAAAATGTACTTTTTTCAGATTGAATCAGCCCTAACTTTTCGTGGTTTCTTTTATGGGCAACTAACCCACCTTAAAGCTGTTAATTAGATTTAGGGAGTGAGACCATAACTCAGGACTGTTAAAGATCACCCTATAAAGGAATGATAACGCCCATCAGCAATGTCTGAATTATTGCATTTAACTGGGCATGAACAGATACCAGAAATCGCTGTCTGATGTACTTCATAGCAACAGTGAGTGCTGTTAGCCAATTGTCTTTGACAGAAGTTTGCCTGTACACTTCTAATTTTATATTATTTTCGCTGCTTTTCAGAGTAAATAATCAACACCAAATATACAAATTTAAAGAACTGGATTTTCACTGAATCAGATGACTCGGGAGCCCTTTAATAATGGTGGACGGGTCCCAATTACTCGATTCCTGACCTCATTCCTGAGGTTTTCAATTCTTGGGAATGCCTTTTAAGGCTGCTGGCTTGTTTGGGATGCGAACCAAAGGAGGTGGGTGGGGGGCCATGCCTTGGCATGAGGGGCTATAGGGGTTGTTTGGGACACACCTTGGCATAGGGGACATGAGGGGCCATGGGGTGTGACTGAACCTTTACCTGGTTGGGTAGCCTAACTGAAGCTGCAGCTTGCACTTACCACCGCACCGCCCCCCCTCCCTCCCCACAAACACTCCATCCACCTCTAACAATGAAAATTCCACCCTTGCGGGCACTTTCTCCTGAGCCGGGAACTTTCTTGACTCCTGTCACCTGCCTTGGGGATGAAAATCCAACCCAAAATATCTATATTTAAAAAAAAAGTAATTTGAGAATTCTCTCTGCAAGTGCCACTTATACAGTTTGAAATAAAAAAGCCACTTCGTTCTGTTCTTTGTGGTGATATTCCTGTGCACAGTTCTCCATATGGTTAGCAATGTAACCTCCAAACTGCTGATGGTGAGAGAGATCTATCACGTGACTCAACACCCCGCCAGTTGGTAGTAGGACGGCCAGGAAGATAGTTGCACTTAGAGAATTCCCTGAATTCATTTAGTAGCCATTGTCTGTATTCTAGTTCCATAGTTATCTTTTCCACATGTTTATTAATAAATCATCTTTATAGTTAAACAACCATATGTTCTGTGTACATCCTTACAATGGTTACATCGCAAAACACAACATTCACGACTATAGGCAGGAGTCAGCAATTACCCCGCCTTCTCTCACCACTCCGATTTCCTTCTATTTCTGTCTCTTGAGGACATTAACTCTTGTTGAATTTGTTTTTGCGGACAACTAGTTACTGGTGACCCAACTTTTCCTGACATAAACAGTTGTATGGCCACTTTCATGTGATCAATCAAGATTTCAACAATTGTGACGTGATCAATTCTTCAGGAATACATGAAAACACATCTGGCAGCCTTATGCATGATCTTGATTCGGACAAATATCACCATTTTCTTGGAGTACCCTAGCCTACACCATTGTGGGAGTATAATCAGCATAAATATTGCAGTGGTCCTTCACAACTTTATCACAGCTACTGAAATGGACAATAAATGTAGCCCTGCTCGCATTGCCCTGATCCTGAACATCACTAAAAAGCAATCTAGGGCAGCATGGTGGCGCACTGGTTAGCCCTGCTGTCTCACAGCGCCGAGGTCCCATGTTCGATCCCGGCTCTGGGTCACTGTCCGTGTGGAGCTTCCACATTCTCCCCGTGTTTGCCTGGGTTTCGCCCCCAAAGATGTGCAGGGTGGGTGGATCGGCCACATTAAATTGCCCCTTAATTGGAAAAAATGAATTGGGTACTCTAAATTAATATTTTTAAAAAAGCAATCTAGTAAAAGTAAGTCCGCTGAAGCAACTGATCCCTCTACAATGTCTCTATGCTGATCCCACCAAAAATTGGGAGCTAACTTTCATGGGGCTTTTATATTTAAGCCCCAGAAAATATTACAAAGAAAAAATATTTTTTTGAATGTAAAAGAGTCAAAGCGATGATCAAAGGAACTGGTTGCGACAAATTTTTTAAAAAGACACAATATTCAAATTAATCTTTTAGTGAGATTTCAATCATTTGAAAAAATAAACTTCAACCGTCTTCAGTTTCTCGAAAAATACAATTTCAGTAAATTGGAAATTTGTTTTTGCGCTCTGAATGTTGAGTAAAGACACCACAGGTTCTGTTGTGTTTTCTCAAGTAGGAATTGGGTAGTCCTCCATCGGGCTGAAGCAGTTATTCATATTTCATATCTCAAACTTAAAAATCGATTTTCTAGATTGATTCAAAACCTTTTGGTAAGTAAAATAACTCAATATACTTTCAGGATAAATGGTGAAACCTTTTAGAAATCTATTGATGCAGGTTGGAAAATTCTGCATGCTTCACACACTCAAATCCTACAGATGTGACTGGACACTATCTTCAACTATTCTGGGCAAAAAACATCAAATTAAAGCCTCGGCTTTGAAACATTTTGACGTCTTGAAGTAAAGCCTTTAATGAAGGCATTACATGACACATACACAAAAAAAAAAACATTTAACTGAGAGCACATTACCATTATGTTGTGAAATATGATTTTTTTGATGTTTTTCATCTGGTTTCAAAGAATGTACTGGAGCTTTAAAATTCCAGTTACTAACCAAAACATAGGGTTGAACTTTATAGCTCCCAGTTGACGTATTTGAACACGGTGGGAAACATAGCATAAATAGAGTGGGCAGCCTACAGTTTTCTACATCTGACCCGACTCCCAGTGAGGCATCAGGATGTCTCCTCACTCTTATGCGTATTGATGCTATGAAGTGGCCAATTAATGGACAATTAAGGTGCCTCTGCTGTCATAATACATGTGGCTGGGGAAGACAGAAGAAAGGTAGCCAACCTGACAAATTTCAAAGAATGGGTAAAGATGGGAAAAAAGATGGCATCCCCTTTCGGGGATTCCCTGTGTCCATCAGGGATACCACTCCTTGTGCCATCCTCCTTTCTCCTCACCTCTAAAATCCAAACCCCCCCCCCCCGCCACTTTGTTCCTTGATCCCTCCCTGCCCAAAACCCCCTTTAGGTCCAGGAGACATCTTCCTTCTTGGGACAGCTTGTAGTCTCCGCAGTGGTCACTACTTGCTTCTGGTGCTGTTGGGACTACAAGAGCTGTCGGATAATCAGCATGGCAAGCAGGCTCTTGAGGGTAAGACTTCCTGACTTTCTGTACGAGGGGCGGAAGTACCACTCTCCGGTAATTAAAGCTCCCCTCACCCCACTGTATTATCACTGTGGAACAACCAGATTTAAAGGGCGCGATTTAATGGCTGCAATAATTTTCTTAAAATATAAATTTAGAGTACCCAATTCATTTTGTCCAATTAAGGGGCAATTTAGTGTGGCCAATCCACCTACCCTACACACCTTTGGGTTGGGGGGGTGAAACCCACGCAAACACGGGGAGAATGTACAAACTCCACACGGACAGTGACCCAGAGCTGGGATCGAACCTGGGATCTCGGCGCCGTGAGGCAGCAGTGCTACTCACTGCGCCACCGTACTGCCCAAACGGCCGCAATAATACTAATAAGCGCTTATTGTCGCAAGTAGGCTTCAATGGCGTAACTGTGAAAAGCCCCTGTGTATTACTGTGTATTATTGTGTATTACTGTGAAAAGCAATGCGCCAGCCGCGGATCTGGGCACATCTGTTAAATAGCGGGAGAGGCCAAAATTGGTATGCGTGCCGGGCATGAATTGGTTTGTGATCTAACCGGCCCACTCCCAGTCACGGGTTTCGGATCTTGCCTAGCCGTGGCGAGATACCAATTGACACTAATTAAGACCAATCTCCTCTCCATCTTATTAGCAAGTCCAATAGTAAGTTGAATCTGATGGCCTCCCGGGAACTACCTGGCTCCCTCGTGACTGATCGGGCAGATGCCATTTAGTATTCCTTTTTAAAAATGGGAGATTGGCGCAATGCCTGCTGAGGGGAGCCAAGAAGGTGAGTAGCCATTTCCACTCCCTAGCATGCGGCCCAAGGGCTTTGGGGTTGCTGCCCCAGTGCTCAAGGGGGATGTGCTTGGTTGGGAGGGTGAATATCATAGGTCGGGTGCTGGGAACATAGGGTCTTTTTTAAAAATATATTTTTATTGGCATTTTCCGTCTTCATTGCAATTCGTGTTTGTTATTGTACAGTACAGAAGATTTTATTGTACCTATTTACAATTTGTCACCGTCTGTTTTGGTGCGCTTTCCTCCTCCCTCCCCTCCCCCTTCCTCCCGTGCCCAGCACCCCCCCCTTGATACCCTTCCTGCTCGCTTGGGGGGGGGGGGGGGGGGGGTGTCCCCCCCACCTCTACCTCGGCCCTCCCCCCTCTTCTTTCCTGTGGGTTTCCGCCACGTCCGCATTGTGGGTGGGGGAGAGGGGTTCTTCCACCCCCTCCCTCTGTGCTGTTCCTTTTAGTCCCCTCAGGTTCCCTCCTCCCCCCCCCCCCCCCCCCCCCCCCCCCCCACTCCCCCTGGGTTATTCCTGTCATTCCTCTTTTATGTTTTCAATTTTCCTCTCTGCTGTTATTGTTGGCTTTGAACAGGCTGACAAATTGCCCCCATGCTTTAAGGAAGCCTTCTTCCGACCCCCAGATGGTGTTAGTTCAAATTTGACCTTCTCAAGAGTCAAGAATTCCAGCAGGTCCCCCCCCCCCCACTGCCACGCCAGGGCACAGGGTGGAGAGGGGTTGATCTCCACCCTAACAAGATCTGCTTTCGGGCGATCAACGAGGCGAAGGCTAGAACATCTGCCTCCGCACCCGTTTCCAACCCCGGCTGGTCCGACACCCCGAATGTGGCCTCCCGAGGGCCCGGGTCCAGTTTCACGTGCACCACTTTAGAGATTATCCTAAACACCTCCTTCCAGTAATCCTCCAGGTTTGGACAGGACCAAAACATATGAACGTGATTTGCGGGGCCCCCTCCCCCCGCATCGTTCCCATACATCTTCTACCCTCTCAAAGAGCCGGCTCATCCACGCCTTTGGAAGGTGTGCTCTATATACCACCTTCAGTTGTATCAGCCCCAACCTCGCACACGAGGCATTCACTCTCTGGAGCACCTCACACCAGAACCCATCCTCCATATCCTCTCCCAACTTTTCCTCCCACTTTGCCTTGTTCCCTTCCAGCTGTGCCTTTTCCTGTTCCAAAATAGCCACGTAAACCGCCGACACTACCCCCTTCTCCCATCAGCACCTCCTCCAGCAGTTGAAAGCCGGCTCCACGCGGAAGCTCTGTATCTCCTTTCTGACAAAGTGTCGAACCTGCATGTATCTAAATATTTCCCGCTGCTCCAACCCATACTTCGCTCCCAGCTCCTTCAATCCTGCAAACTGACCCCCAAGAAACAAATCTTTTAGTGTCCTAATTCCTTTCTGCTCCCATCTCCGATAATTTCCATCCCACTTCCCTGGCTCAAATCTATGGTTCCCCCAAATCCGCATTTCCCTTGACCCTGCTCCCAACCCGAAGTGCTGGCGAAACTGCCTCCAAGTTCTCAACAAAGCTATTAGCACCAGACTCCCTGAGTATCTCCCCGGGGCCGTGGGAGCGGCGCTGTTGCTAGCGCCTTCAATCCCGGCCCCCTACCCATCTCTCCTCCATTCTGACCCACTGGGAGTCAACCTCTCTGTCCCAGCTCCGCACTTTATCCACATTCGCCGCCCAGTAATAATACATCAGATTCGGAAGACCCAAACCCCCTGCCTGCCTTCCTCTCTGTAGCAGCACCTTTCCAATTCTGTCCACCTTTCCTCCCCATATGAACGAGGTAATCATCCCTTCAACCTTTCTAAAAAATGCTTTTGGCAGGAAAATCAGCAGGCATTGGAAAATTAACAGGAATCGCTGCAGCACATTGATTTTAACCGCTTGTACCTGACTCGCCAGCGACAGAGACCACAGATCAAGGATAGGTCAATTTTGCTGTCATAATAATCGTATGGCAACAGTGTTCATTGTCATTATATTGTAATCTGGAGTGTAACATCCAGCTACTGGAAATGCACATTTAAACGCAAAAACTTGCCAGTTGCTATTTAAGATGCGTTGCTTCTCCAAATTCCTCCAGCAACAATATCTTGCAAAAAGACCTGGCATTGAAATACATGTACACTGTGAAGTTGCTGAATATCCATTAATCTCATCAGAAAAGGTTGGGACTGGTCCAATGCACCATGTTATTGGCCAGGGTTTAGAGAACCCCCACGTTTATCATGGAGTTCACCTGACCCACAACATTAAATAGATTGTGGTATGGGGAGCACACAGCCCACTCTGCAGGAGTGGTACAGCAGAAATGGAAAAGTATTTTTTAAAGCAAAACAATGTGTATTCTATGAACTCAAGTTAACCTTTTTAAAACATACAGTGAACATCTTAGCAACCATTAATTCAAATACAACTCCGAAAGAATACAACACTAAATAATCCTTTAAGCTTTCCTTTTAACATCCATAAGACTTAAAACACCTTTTACCAGAAGCACATCAGGTTAAAGTCACCACTGTTATTAGTTTTAAATCACCAGGATCAATTTACAGCCTTTAGATTACAGAGACTTCTGGCTGTGACTGCAGCTATCCAGCTCTGAAAACGAAACTAAAACACAGCCTGCAGCAAACAGCCTAAAATGAAAGTAAAAAGCTGACAGACAGCGCAGCTCCACCCACTCTCTGACATCACTGCAGTAATAAACACGCATTTCTTAAAGGTACTCTCACTACAGATACTTATGTACACATCCATTTAGAAACACCCATTTCTTAAAGGTATTCTTACACGATACCTCCCCGCAAGAAAAAAGACAAACCATCAACTTCAAGATGGTTTCATTTTACACCTTTTCACTATCCTTTAAGAAATGCACACAGTAAATATACTTTTTCGTTTCAAAAAACAATACACCTCAAACAGGTATAATAATTTAGTCTATTTTTTTTTTGTTTTTCTTCCTCCAACTGAAATCCTTCTCGATTGACAGTCTCTTTGAACAAGAAGGTCTCTGCACGATCCATCCATTTCTCTACGCTTCGGTATTTCCCTTTAAAGTCAGATACTTTAGTTCAATCTGATCGCAGAGTCCCCTGTAATTCTCCAACACAGCAGCATTGGTTATCACAGCTTTCAGGCAGTCAAATGCCTGTTGAAACTCCGCTGTCCACTGAAATTTACGATGTTTCTTCAGCAAGTCCATCAGTGGAGCAATCACGCTACAAAACTTTTTCACAAATGTTCAATCAATCCACTCATGCCAAGAAATCGCATTATTTCCCTTCATCTTGAGGGTATCGGAAACTCCTCCATAACTGTTGGTTTCACATCCCGTGTGACCATTCGACCTTGTCCGATTGGCCAAGGAAAGTGACTTGGGCTTTTCCAAATTCACTTTTGGCTAGATTTATCACCAAACCCGCCTCCTGAAGTCGATCGACTAACTCCATCAGATGTTTTAAATGCTCTTTCCATGTCTGGCTGAAAATGACCAGATCGTCGATGTATACCGCACAATTGGGCAATCCTGAAACAACTTTGTTTGTTAAGCGTTGAAATGTGGCTGGAGCGTTTTTCATGCCAAATGGCATAACTTTGAATTGGTATATACCATCTGGAGTCACAAAAGCTGAAATCTCCTTCACCTCTTTGGATAAAGGTACCTGCCAGTAACCATTAAGTAGATCCAGTTTGGAAATAAAAGCTGATTGTCCCACTTTCTCAATGCAATCCTCCAAATGTGGGATAGGATAAGAGTCCGTTCTTGTAACTGCATTAACCTTTCTATAGTCCACACACAACCGTTGGGTACCATCTGGTTTTGGTACCATCACTATGGGTGAGCTCCATTGGCTGCAACCCACTTCAATTATGCCATTTTTAAGCACACTCTCAATCTCTTTGTTCACCTGTGCCAATTTTAAAGGGTTAAGTCTATACGGATCTTGTTTGATTGGAACAGCATATCTCACATCTACATCATGTATAGCCATTTTAGTACTTCCCAATTTATCTCTACAAACTTGCCCATGTGATGTCAACAACTCTTTCAGGTCAGTCCGTTTTTCCTCTGGAAAGTAACTCAACAATTCATCCCAATTTTTATGAACATCCTCATTTGAGGTATGTCAAATTCGCAGTCATCTGGATTTGGTTTGTCACTTTGAGTTAGAATCATTAAAACCTCCTCCTTTTCCTCTCCTTCCCTTTCAAAGTACCTTTTAAGCCTATTCACTTGACACACTCGGTGAGTTTTCCTTCTATCTGACGTTTTTAACCACATAATTCTCCTCACTTAATTTCCTTTCAATCTGATAAGGTCCACAAAACCTTGTGTTTAAAGGTTCACCTACCACTGGTAACAACACTAAAACTTTATCTCCACTGGCAAAACTACAAACTTTGGATTTTTTGTCCGTTACCCCTTTCGTCACATTTTGTGCAACTTCTAAATGTTGTCTAGCCAATTCACCTACTCTATTTAATCGTTCCCTAAAATTTGACATGTCATCCAATAATGTAATTTCCGATTTCTCACTCACCAATTTTTCCTTAATCAATTTAAGTGGTCCTCTTACCTCATGACCAAAAATTAGTTCAAAAGGACTACATTTGGTTGACTCATTAGGTGCATCCCTAATTGTAAACAGTACGAATGGAATTCCGTTATCCCAATCCTGTGGATAATCTTGACAATAAGCCCTCAACATTATCTTTAATGTCTGATGCCACCTTTCTAACTCTCCCTGCGATTCTGGATGGTGAGCAGTTGATTTAAATTGTTTTATTCCTAAGCTATACATAATTTCTTTGAGTAACCTTGAGGTAAAATTCAATCCTTGATCCGATTTTATTTCTGTGGGTAGTCCATATCTAGTAAAGAATTTAAATAACTCCTCCACAATATTTTTAGCTGTAATATTACGTACTGCAATGGCCTCTGGAAACCTAGTAGACACATCCATTATAGTCAAAAGATATTGATTCCCACTTTTTGTTTGAGGAAGCTGTCCTACGCAATCAATTAAGACCCTTGTAAAAGGTTCCTCAAATGCTGGAATGGGTACGAAGGGCGCTGGTTTTTATCACTGCTTGAGGTGTTCCTATCACTTGACATGTGTGACATGATTGACAAAATTTAACTACATCTTTATGTAGTCCAGACCAATAAAAATGTTTCTGGATTTTAGCTTGAGTTTTCCTTATTCCCAAATGACCTCCCACTGATACCTCATGTGCAACTCACAACACCACCTTTCAATACCCCACCGGCAATACTACTTGATGAACTTCTGGCCACTTTTCATCTGCCTGCATATGTAAAGGTCTCCATTTTCTCATCAAAACATCACTTTTACGGTAATAACACTCTGCTATACATGCAGATTCCTCTTCCGTGTATGCTTTATGATACATCCGTTTTACTTCTACATCTTTCTGTTTGATCTCTGGCAATTTTCCTGAACTAAAAATATCCGCTTCATCCTCCACCTGTTCTTGTTCTTTTTCAACCATCTGATCAAAAATCGTTTCTGATAATTGCACTTCAACTTCATCTTCACTCTTTGATTTCTCCTCTTGTCTTAACCTGTGACTTTGCGACCTTGTTACGACACAATCCGGAAAAATCCTAGGATATTCATCCTTCAACACTTCAGTTGTCTGATTTTCCACTGGCTTATCAACCACAGTAGGCATCACTTCCACCTGTGATCCAGCTATATCATTACCCAAGATAAACTGTATTCCTGGACAAGATAGTTTCTCTATTACTCCTACCACCACTTCACCACTCTTCACTGGACTTTCCAACCTTACCTTATATAATGGAACGCTACTCCTCTCACCCCGAATTCCACATATTACCACCTTTTCTGGCAACATTCTTCCCAAGCTACATAACTCCTCATCTCTTACCATTAAAGATTGACTAGCTCCCGTATTTCTTAAAATTGTGACTTCTTTACCTGCTCCTCCTGATGCACATGAGTAAACTTTACCCACACAAGTAAATTCTCAAAGAGATCTGGCACCTTCTTATCAATCACCTCTTGATCAGGCTGTACAATCTTTTGCACCTCCTTGGCTTCACTTGGGCTTTCCTTTACCACTCTAACAAACCCCACTGTCTTATCCTGTTTTACCACATCAGCCTTCCCAGTGCTTTTCTTCAACCACCAACACTGTGACTTCACATGGCCTAGTTCAGTGCTACTCAAAGTGTGGTACGTGTACCGGTGCCGGTACGCAAGCCATCGTCTGCCGGTACGTGGAGTGTTTCCAGAAAAGAAAGAGACAGTAGTGATATTCAACGCCACGGGAGACTGCCGATCCCTAGCACATTGAAAAAAAAAACTGCCGGTCCGCCACATCAGATAGTTTGAGATGCACTGGCCTAGTTTATTACAGTGAAAACATTTGAAACTTTTCATGTCTCTTCCACCCTCCTGGATTTCTTTTTAAATCTGAGGTACACTCTCCTTATTATCTCCCATCAGATCACCCTTACTTTTACCACTTGAGTATTTCTCATGTCCCCAGTTTCTATCCCTCACAGGCTGAAACTGATGTCGGAAACCAAGCTTTGATTCATGAACTAATTCATAATCATCTGCCATTTCTGCTGCCAATCTTGCAGTTTTAACCCTCTGCTCTTCCACATGAATTCTCACTACATCAGGAATTGAAGTTTTAGACTCCTCCAAAAGTATAATTTCTCTAAGAGCTTCATACGTTTGGTCTATTTTCAAAGCCCTTATCCACCTATCAAAATTACTGTTTGATCCTTTCAAATTCCATGTATGTTTGACCAAATTCTTTCCCTAAATTTCAAAACCTTTGTCTGTAGGCTTCAAGCACTAGTACATAAGCACCTAAGATGGATTTTTCACCTCCTCATACGTCTCAGATACCTCCTCCGGTAGTGATGCAAACACTTCTTTAGCCCTACCTACCAGCTTTGTTTGAATCAGTAATACCCACATGTCCTGTGGCCATTTCATTTGTTTAGCTATCTTCTCAAATGAAATGAAAAAGGCTTCTACCTCCTTCTCGTCAAACCTTGGCAATGCTTGGACATATTTAAATAGATTCCAACCAAGCCTTCGACTTTGACACTCTTTCTCACTATACTCATCACTATCAACCAACTGTACGTTTCCCTTTAAGTCTGCCAATTTTAACTGACTGTCATGTTTCATGGCCATTTTCTGAAGTTCAAACTCTTTCTCCTTATCTTTTTCCCTGATCTGTATCTCCCTTTCTCTTTATTTTTGTTCTGCTAGGGCTTGTCTTTCTGTTTTCCTTTCTTCTCTCTCTTTTTCCTCTCTCTCTCTTGCTCTTTCTTTTTCCTCTCTCTCTCATATTTAAGCTGCTTAAAGTCTTTCTCATGTTCCATTTGTTTAATTTGTAACTGAATTTTTGCCATTTACAATGAGTCAAACTGTATCTCAGGCAACTTTAAATGCTTAGTCACCGCCATAATGACCTCATTTTTTCACATTTTGTCAGGTAACGTTAACTGCAATGTTTTTGCCAAATCTAACGGTCTGCTTTTAGTCTCTGTCTGTAAGGTACTGCGTGTGACCGTCTCCACCCTCAAAAACCTCAGAGCCTTTGAAAGAGCCATTGTCCACAACACACTCCCTACTTAAACTAAAATACCACACCTCAAAAGCAACCACAATATGCTCACCCCTCACTGTCTTTAAGTTCACAAAGCCAATCCAATAGATAGACTTATATCCCCCCTCGAGCCCCCAATTTGTTATGGGCAATGGTTTAGAGAACCCCAGAGTGTATCATGGAGTACACCTGACCCACAACTTTTAATAGATTGTGGTATGGGGAGCACACGGCCCACTCTACAGGTGTGGTACAGCAGAAATGGAAAAGTATTTTTTAAAGCAAAACAATGTTTATTCTATGAACTTTTAAAAACATACAGTGAACATCTTAGCAACCATGAATTCAAATACAACTCCGAAAGAATGCAACACTAAGTAATCCTTTAAGCTTTCCTTTTAACATCCATGAGACTTAAAACACCTTTTACCAGAAGCACATCAGGTTAAAGTCACCACTGTTATTAGTTTTAAATCACCAGGATCGATTTACAGTGTTTAGATTACAGAGACTCTAATGCCCCTTCTGGCTGTGACTGCAGCTATCCAGCTTTGAAAACAAAACTAAAACACACCCGGTAGCAAACAGCCTAAAACGAAAGTACAAAGCTGATAGACAGCCCAGCTCCACCCACTCTCTGACATCACTGCAGTAATAAACATGCATTTCTTAAAGGTACTCTCACAACAGATGCTTCTATACAGACCCATTTATAAGGTACTCACATGACAAACATGAGCATTTTAGTGATGTTTTAATTATTGCCGCCCAGCTCTCTGAAACTGAAAAATAGCTTTCATAAATGTTGAATCTCATTCCATCAGATTGTAAATATTACTGGGGATTTTGAAACTAAAATGTAAGTTTTGTTAACTTCAGTTTTTTTCTGTCTCTCCCTGAATCCTATCTTTTTTTCAACATTAAATTAGATATCCTGACTGACAATTGGTGGTTCCAATTCCAGGCTCTGTGCCATTCATTATTTTATTTATTTATTTATTTTAGAAATTTAGAGTACCCAATTAATTTTTTCCAATTAAGGGGCAATTTAGAGTGGCCAATCCACCTACCCTGCACATCCTTAGGCTGTGGGGGTGATACCCACGCAACACGGGGAGAATGTGTAAACTCCACACGGACAGTGACCCAGAGCCAGGATCGAACCTTGGACCTCGAGGCCGTGAGGCAGCAATGCTAACCACTGCACCATTCATTAATAACATTTCAATAATGATATCGGGCGGCACGGTGGTACAGTGGTTAGCACTGCTGCCGCACAGCACCAGAGACCCAGGTTCAATTCCGGCCTTGGGTGACTTTCTGTGTGGAGTTTGCACTTTCTCCCTGTGTCTGCGTGGGTTTCTTCCGCGTGTTCAGGTTTTCTTCCACAGTCCAAAAATGTGCAGGTTAGGTGGATTGGCCATGATAAATTGCCCCTTCGCTTCCAAAGATGTTCAGTAAGAAGTCTTACAACACCAGGTAACACCAAAGATGTTAGGTGGGGTTCTGGGATTAAGGGGATAGGGTGGGGGATAGGCCTAGGTAGGGTTCTCTTTCAGAGGGTTGGTGTGGACTCAATGGGCCGAATGGCCTCCTTCTGCACTGTTGGAATTCTATGATTCAATCTGATTGGTGTAGGAGGTAACACAATTGCTTCCCCTGGTCACACAGGAGTGTAGATATCGCCCCATCATTTTAGCTCTCTAATTGGTCTCTAAGACCCGGTGCAAAATGCCACAGAAAATCTGTGGAATAATGCAAGCGCAATAAATGTGTAGTTATTAGTTTGTTTTTGAAAGCAAAATCTGGCCAGAATTTTGAAAGTGGTATTAGTTATATGATGACTTGAGAGCTGCTGTAAAAGTAGTTTTGGGATTAAGGATGTCAGACGTAATGCAGCTGTTACAAATTTTAGGTTCGGGCTCGGTGTTTTCTTGGGAACCACATTGTTGGTCACTCAAGTAAATAGACCTTGTGGCCTCTGTCATCTGGATTCTATAATCTCACACATGCCACCATATGGACTGAAAACCATTCCAGGGAGGTGATGCCAATTGTAAACCAACAATCGGCTTATTTTACATGAAAGATTTGAATCCTAAAAGCGCAATCTTATCCTTTTATGTAGTTCTAATTCATTTCCCAAGACATCAGTCTGACTGGTACTAACCTTACTCTTACAGGACAGATGCATTCATGCCTCCGGCTACAGCTTCCAAGCCTCCTGCACTAGTTGGCAAGACCTTTCTGAATTTCTTGGTGTTCCAGACTGAAACCGCAGACTCATTTGTCCAAACAGAGATCTACAAACAAAGCTGAACTCCCTTCTATGTTGCCAATTGATTTGCTGATCTACTTATTAAATATACCATCTTAAATTCATCATCTCTTACCACTGATTTCACAGCCAGAGGACATAGTGTTTCCCTGTTTACTCTTATCAAATATTTATTTTTTTAAACTAAATTTGAATTAAATATTCTATTATCATTTTTCTCGGGTGGAAATAATCCCTGTAACTCACATCTCTCCTCCAAACTACAGTTGCCCATCTCTGGCACTTTGCTGAAGAATCTCTGCTGTATGTTTTCCATTACTTTAATGTCCTTTCTTATTGGCGCCTAACTAATGCTTTGTGTGAGTCTATTATTACTTATTCATTCTGGTGGGATCTCACGCAACCCTAAATATTTTTATGGTGTTGCTATCTTTCAGTGACTATAAATATGGCGGTTAATAAGGTCGCCTTTCTTAATCTTAATTATGAATATGCTTTTCAGAGTCGCCAGGTATCTCTCGATACCGCCACAAGGTTCAACCCGAATACCGATCAAAGAGCCAATACACCAGTTAGTTAGTTCAAAGTCAATGCTACTTTATTTACATACAGTATGGTTTACTCATGCACAATAACACTACAGGCTAAACGATGTCTATCACTAACTCCTATACTTAACTTCGAGTGCCTGCTTAGGTCAGAGGAACAATGGCCGTTGTTCGGATCTGAGGCTGTTGGGTTCGAAGAGGTAGCAGGAGAATAGCTATGGTCGTCTGTCTGGTAGCGAGCGTTGAGCTTGAACTTACTGCTTCTGGTGGTGCAGGTGGAGGGGTCTCTCCAGTTGAGAGCCGATTCCAAGAGAGCGAACACATGGCGGGGTTCCTTTTTATACTCGCGGGGGGGGAGGGGGGGGGGGGGGGGTCAAAAACTAACAGAGCTTTATTTACAAGGTGTGTTCACTACAGGCTGCTTCTTCACTCTGGCAGTTTCCAGCTCTAGCAACCTGTGATGTCACTTCCGGTGATGACATGCATATATTAAGACACAGGGCGCGATTCTCCGCACCCCACGGCGAGCACTAGTCTTTTGTTTATCGGAGATGGGCCATCAATGTGCAAATCGGCCAAGAGTTTTGGTTCTGTCTGCAGTCTGTCGTTTAAATACACATTCAGGCTCTGTGCCTGTTTGTTACTTTGCATTGTCCATTTTTCCCTGTATGCTCTGCGAGTGTCCATTTTATATGCTGAAAGTGGCCATCCCCCCGGCCCCGCCCCCCCCAGCCCCGCCCCCCGGCACTGCCCCCGGCCCCCCCCCCCCGCCCCCCCCCCCCCCCCCCCCCCCTCCCCCCACCAAGGGCACCGAAGTTCAGCTCGCCCGGGGCGCCAGCAACCCTAGGGCCGGCGCTGGGTGTGACACGGCCATTAGATCGCACCCAAGATTAAACTTTTTAACCTAACACCTGAAAAGAACAGTTTACAATTACCACGTGACACTACTACTCAATTCCGCATTAAACAACAAGAAAAGAAACATACAGCTCTCAATCCAGCTTAAAATCAGCAGGGCGTAGAGTAATACTTGCTTTGTAGAACAGGTTTGGATCCCAGTTAGATCCCGGAAGACTCTGACTGAATGTATTAAAATTTCTGCTTCAACTAAGTTGTTTCAGCCTCTTCCTTGTCTTCAGGCAAGGCTGCGCTGCTTTAAAATATGACTTTTTAAAAAACTTTTCCATTGAGAGAAACTAGGGAACAAGGTTTGCTGATCAAATGCCTTAATCAATTCCTAATGATGTGGAGGAATACTGCTCATTCAATTACTAAAATCTCTCCTGCATTATTAATGATGAAGTGACAACTACATTCAGCATTCGACTTGTTGAATCCTCCAAAATCAAAATAAATCGTTCAACAGAAAGAACAAGGACAGATAGAACTGCAGGGAAGCAAAGCTAAACATCATGCGTTGGCCAGGAATTGCTCCACAGGGGAAAAATGGGTTCCTGCCATGTTTCTTACACAGACTGGCTTGTCTCATGTGGACCAGCTGTTTGTGGGAGAACTGAGCCACCGGAAATGGAACCAGCTGAAAATTCGGTTTCAACTGAACAAAGTCCTGACCTGAACCCTCCTACAACCCTGACACCGACAGACAAGGCAACACCTCACCTTCAGACCAAACACAGAGTCAACCTCTATTGTTACAATGTCAACACCGGTCAAAACAACCGCTGATGACATTTGTACAAACGCGAAAACATCAGAGATTACAGTTAGTGCAAAGAAGCAGATGCCAGAGGTTCATCGTCCAACCTTCCCGAGAATGACAACCTCCGAACCGTCTGACTTATTGATTATTGTTATTTGATTATTGTTCATGTTACACTTGTTATAAATTGTTAGGGACGTTTGACTTAAAGGAGGAGGAATGTTATGTATTTATATTGAGTCTTAGTAGCTGCAGTAAACACTGTGTCTTAATATATGCTTGTCATCACCGGAAGTGACATCACAGGTTGCTAGAGTTGGAAACTGCCAGAGTGAAGAAGCAGCCTGTAGTGAACACACCTTGTAAATAAAGCTCTGTTAGTTTTTGACCCTCCTACTTCCAAGCATCAGTTCTCCACAATACATAATTATATCAATCCCTAAGATCCTTTAACAAGGTAGCTACCATTTCTAGTGCTGTAATGGTGGCTGTGCTATTGTACATGAGATTTCACAGTTAAGCAATGGTTGCTCCCCAGGCAGCTACAGGAAATCCACTGGAAGCCACCAAGCATAGCAGATAAACCCCAACCCAGGAAGCATCATGTCCTGTGCTCTGTTTAGAATGCATTCACACCTCTGCAATTGCTAATTTACTCAATCAAGCATTACAACCTCCTCCTGAATTCTCTGTTCCTCTAATTAAGGATCCTTGTGTATCCACCCTCCCTTCTCCCTTCTCTTCATCCCTGGTTGCTGTGTTTTAGCTGGTTACGCTTACTCTAGAACCCTCCACCTAAACTCCTCTGTCTCCCCACCGCCCTAAAACCCGTCTCTACGATAGATTGCAAAATCTTGCCAGCTCCCATTTTCTTTTCTTACACTTCAGTGGAGCACCTTGATGCTTTTTTCCATATTAAAGGTGCTACTAAAATGCAAGTTGTTGTAGTAGGCATTGAATTTTTGCAAAATTTGTAAAGAATATAAAAAGCATAGACTACCTCTTAATGTGCATATTGCATGACACAAATTTGTGCAAGTGTGTGTTCCTGGTTTGAGTCAGCTGTTTATACTATACAACTTGGAGTAAACTTGCAGTATCTCTGCATGTACTTTACGAGAAATCAACTTGAATGTTGGCAGGGGAACAATCCAGAAAACAAACAAAGCTGTGTTCAATTTAACCATGACTGTGACCAGTCAACAAGTCCTTCTGAAACAGACTGTTTGATTCAGTTAACAAACTTATGATGATAATTACATTATGACATTTCTTCAGGATGCCTCTGTAAAATATGATTCAGATGTGTGGGATTACTGAAACACAAGTTCAGGAAAACAAGCACAGCAACGGCACGCAAGACTTACAATTATGTCATTTACATTCGGCCTGATTTTAACCCTACCCACCAAATGGGAATGGGGTAGATGGGTCAGTACCGCAGCGTTCACGTACTTACTGCTGTCTTCCAGGCATGTTTCTGCCTGCCGGCAATCTAATCACACAATTTCTCTGATTCAGGACAGGAGCCTGTCACAGGCCGGTCGTGTCATCGGGAATAAGTTCAAAGTGGGTCCGAGGTGCAATTTGGATCCCAAAGCTATTTTAATTAATAACTGTGGATGTCTCACCCAGCGCCTGACCAGCCAATAATTCCGGTGGGATTGGTGTCTCTGAGCCGTTACTTGGAAAGGGACACTCAGCTGCACATTAATGGATCATGGGGGGGGTTTTTTGTCTGTCTTATTTTCCAGGAGTTTCCAACTTCCAGATCACTTCTTCCACATTTGTTTTGATCTTATCATCCTAAGTAAGCTTTATCATGGATACTATCATTTTTATGTTTATTTTGGGTGGAGGAAGCATTTGCAGGCTGAGGAACAGCATAAGTAGCAACAGCAGACTCAGTATCGAACCACAGTGGGCCTATTAGAGGACAGCAGGTGAGAGTGGCTATTTATATCCCGCACACGGGTGTACAGGCCATGTCATTTCTTAGATCTGTTTTAAGTGCTTTGCCTCATGAGGTTGCGCTTTACCAGGCACGATGCTGGAGGCCTCTGCAGCTTCTTGCAAGAGGACCCGCTGCCTGCTGCAACAAACTCAACAGGTTTGTCAAACATGATTTCCCTATCCTACCATTATTTTAGAAGTGTCCTGTTATCACATCCTTTATAATAAATTCTAGAAAATTTCCTCCTACTGACATTAGGCAAACAGGCCTGCAGTTTCCCGTTTTCTCTCTCGCTCATTTTTTTTAAAGAGTGGGGCTATATTTGATACTTCCTAATCAGGAACTGTTCCAGATTCTATAGATTTTTGGAAGATGTCCACCAATGCATCCACTATCTCTACAGCCACCTCTTTCAACACTCTGGGATGCTAATGATCAAGTCCAGGAGATTTATCAACATTTAGTCTCATTCATTTCTTCAGTACTACGTTTTTACAAACTTTAATTTATTTCCGATTCTCATTCTTGTTTGACTCTTGGTTATCTAGTATTTTGGGAGGATTTTTGTATCTTCCTTTGTGTAGGCAGACGCACAAAGTATCTGTTTAGCCTCTACCAATTTCTTATTTCCCATCTTCCGACTCTACCTATAATGGGTCCACATTTGTCTTTGTTAATCTTTTCCTTTTCCAATACTTAGATAAATTTTTACAGTCCATTTTTATGTTCCTTGATAGTTTCTCATTTTCCATTTTTTATCAGCTTCTCCTTTGCTGAATTCTTTTTTAAAATAAATTTAGAGTACCCAATTATTTTTTGCAATTAAGGGGCAATTTAGCGTGGCCAATCCACCTATCCTGCACATCTTTGGGTTGTGGGGGTGAAACCCACGCAGACACGGGGAGAATGTGCAAACTCCTCACGGACAGTGACCCAGAGCCGGGATTCGAACCCGGGTCCTCAGTGCCGTAGGCAGCAATGCTAACCACTGTGCCACCGTGCTGCCCTTCCTTTGCTGAATTCTGATGACAGGTCGCAGACCTGAAATGCTAACTCTGTTTTCGCCTTCACAGTTACTGCCTGACCTGCCGAGTATTTCCAGTCTTTTCTGTTATTATTTCAGATTTCCAGCATCTGCAGTATTTTGCTTTTGTTTTACCTTAGAAAAGTTGATGAGGGCAATTACTTAAAATTCATTGCTTTATGATAACTATGAGATTCAATATACGCACAAGCATATGCACCCGCTTCAATCCTTTTAATAACACCAGTTTTAGAGTACTTAAAGAAAAGATTTTGATTAAAAATACCTATTACATAATAGCAACTGTTCTTTTAACCCTAGCCCTTCGAAAAGCACCGTCATTGCAAACATTCTGTTATATGGGCCTGGTGACTGTAATGTTCTTGTCGGATGGCCTGATTTATATTACAAGAACATTGTAGCTAAATTTATTAACATTAACTGTTTGTCAAGTATTTACAAACAACAGATGAATAATAATATGAACATGCACAAGCAAACTCTCTCCCAGCTCCCTAGTCAATCTGAGGTCACCTGACTCTAACATTCACTGTGATACTAGTGAGACACCTAGTGGTCAGTCAGTGAATTACAACACAATCATGGTATCACTACAGTGACTTTAGCTATCGGGTAATGCAATTAGAAGCCCAAAACATACAGCACTAGCTGCAATTTATTTGTTTGTTTCAGTCATTGGTTCAACTAATTTTGCTTATGGTTATGATCTCTCCACGTGGGAGTTGCACCATTTTCTGGCTCGGCAGCACTGAGTATTTTGAACTGGTACAGCATTTGATCTTGACTGAGGAGAGGATGTCCACAATCTTTGCCTGCACTGTACAGCATACTAATTACAATGGATGAATGTCCCCCACTACTTGTTGATGCAGACTGTGTGGTTATGTAAGACTAAAATTAGGCAATTAATTCAACTTAAATAAACAAATAGAAAAGCAAGCTTTAGTTGGACAAATTAACCACTAGAGGCATCATTTTGCAAGACAAAGCTATCTGAGTCAACATTGATGGGCAGAACTGCTCGCTGCAGAATCAACTGCGTTAAGAGCTTCTTGCACAATTGTATTTAAACTCATTATTGAATGATTGTGGACTTATGAAGAAGGCTGGGACTGAAATTGGCTTTCAGCAATAGCACAAAATGGGTGACAAAGAATCTGGCTAATTTTACCCACTGAAAATTGGGAGGGTGCCAGATACCTGCATTTCTTTGCCACCCATTTCATTTTACTACCAAAGACCAATTCATTCCATGTTAGTCACTGCAAAACATGCTAAATTAAAACTGAAGAGTAAGGAAATTATTTATACAAAATGTACTTTGTAGTCTGCGCATGCTATGTGTTTGAACAGGTAATAAATATCCTTACAGTTGCACCTGGAAATCCACGAGCACCATCCTTTCCTGGGTCTCCTGGGGGACCTGTTGGGCCTGCAGGACCTGCTGGACCAGGTGGCCCAGAATGACCTTGATCACCCTATACATTGAAGCATAAAATAAAGGGTAAGTATTGAACAAGGCATATGTTTTGGTAGGAAGAATGAGGATAGGCAATATGAAACTAAATGCTACGGGAACAGAGGGACCTGGGCCTGTAGGTAAATGAATTTTTGAATGTGCCAGGATAAGATGAGAAGACCATCATAAAAATCATCTAGATTTTACTCATGGAGGCAAAGCATATAAAATGAAGGAAGTTATATGAACCCTTTATATAACACTTGTTAGGCCTCAGGCTGTGTTCAATCTTTCACATCACACTTTGGGAAGAATGTAAAGCCTCAGAGAGGATAGAGAAGTGATTAACTAGGCTGGTATTGAGGATGAGAAACCTCAGTTAAATGGAGAAACTGGGGTTTTCTCCTTAAAGCAGAAATGGTTAAGTGGATACTTGATGGAGGTGTTCAGAATCATGCAGTTTTGTTAGAGTCATTAAGGAGAAACTGAGGGCAGCACGGTGCCGCATTGGTTAGCACTGCTGCCTCACAGCGCCGTGGTCCCAGGTTCGAACGCGGCTCTGGGTCACTGTCCGTGTGGAGTTTGCACATTCTCCCCGTGTTTGCGTGGGTTTTGCCCCCACAACCCAAAAGATGTGAAGGGTAGGTGAATTGGCCATGCTAAATTGCCCCTTAATTGGAAAAAATGAATTGGGTACTCTAAACTTAAAAAAAAATTAAGGAGAAACTGGTTCCAGTGACAGAAATGTTGACATTCAGTGATATTATCATCACAGAATTCCCCACCATCAACATTGTGGAGATCATCATTGACAAGAAACTTAACCTCCAGCCACATAAATACCGTGGCTACAGGAGCAGGTCTGCAGCAAGATATTATGGGGAAAGTATCTCATGTTCTGGCTCCCCAAACCTTGTGCACTGTTTACAAGGCACACATTAGACGTGTGATGAAATAACCCTCACGAGCCTAGATGAGTGCAGCTCCAACAGCACTCAAGGAGCTCAACACAATTTAAGACAAAGCAGCCTGATTGATCGGAACTCCATCCACCACCTTAAACTCCACTAATGGTGCACTGTGGTAGCAGTGTACGCCATAAACGTGATGCACTGCAGTAATTTGCTGAAACCTCTTCAAGAGCATCTTAAAAATGCACAATCACAGGGCAACACGGTGGCGCAGTGGGTTAGCCCTGCTGCCACCTGCGCTGAGGTCCCAGGTTCGAAACCGGTTCTGGGTCACTGTCCGTGTGGAGTTTGCACATTCTCCCCGTGTCTGCGTGGGTTTCGCCCCCACAACCCAAAAGATGTGCAGGGTGGGTGGATTGGCGATGCTAAATTGCCCCTTAATTGTAAAAAAAAAATGAATTGGGTACTTTAAATTTATATTAAAAAAAAGAAAAAAAAATGCACAACCTCTACCACGTAGAAGATCAAGGACAGCAGGCACGGGAACACTACTTAGAATTTCCCCTCCAAGTCGCATACAATTCTGACTTGGAAATGTGTCACTGTTCCTTCACTGAATCTGGAATAAAACCGTGGAACTCCCTAACAGTGCTGTGGGTGTGTCATATTGACTGCAGAGATTCGAGAAGGCAACCTATTTCAGGAATGGACAATAAATGCTCACCTTATCAACAACGCCCACATTCCATAAACAAATTTAAAAATATATACAGATTTATATCTGTATATGGCCAAAGTGATTGGCCAAAGAATTAGTGATGACATGAGGAAACCATTCTTTACTCAGCAAGTTTTAAAAAAAATCATTTTTATGGGATGTGGGCTTCGCTGGCTAGGCCAGCATTAATTGCCCATCCCTAATTGCCCTTGAGAAGGTGGTGGTGAGCTGCCATCTTGAATCACTGCAGCTCATGTGACGTAGGTACATCTTCAGTGCTATTAGGGAGGGAGTTCCAGGATTTTTACCCAGCAACAGAGAAGGAACGGCGATATATTTCCAGTCAGGATGGTGAGTGACTTGGAAGGGAACCTTCAGGTGGTGGGGTTCCCAGGTATCTGCTGCTCTTGTCCTTCTAGATGATAGTGGTCATGGATTTGGAAGGTGCTGCCTCAGGAACCTTGGCGAGTTCCTGCAGTGCATCTTGTAGATGGAACACGCGGCTGCCACTGTGCTTTGGTGGTGGAGGGAGTGAATGTTTGCAGAAGGGGTAGCAATGAAGTGGGCTGCTTTGCCCTGGATGGTGTTGAGCCTCTTGAGTTGGAGCTGCACTCAGCCAGGCAAGTGGGGAGTATTCCATTACACTCCTGATTTGTGCCTTGCAGGCGGTGGACAGGCTTTGTGGGGTCAAGAGTTGAGTTAGTCGCCGCAAGATTCCTAGCCTCTGACCTGCTCTTGTCACCACTGCATTACTGGACAGTACCCTGGCAGTACCAGGGGGCAGTGCTGGGAGGTGGGTGCTTCCAGTCGGGTGGTCTGTGGGGGCAGGGTTCCCCATGACCATGGGGAGTGAGATTCCCTTGGGATGGGGCCCTTGTGCATGGGGAGGGGTTCCCTGTGTCTATGGGGTGGACTCTTCCTTATTTATATTATGTTTGAAGGTTGTCGTTGCTTGCGGGGCAGGTCATAGGACCTGCCTCCATGTATCAAAATGTATGGCAGGCAAAGCCAACAGGGGAGCCTGTGGGGGCACACCGCTTCGCTCGCCTGAGTTGGCATTTAGTCAAAAAAAGAGAATTCTCCCCTTAGTGTGCTTCTTCGCATCAATCCATATCTGTGTCTGCCTGCACACCACACATGTCACTCCTACAGACTAATAGCAACTGTGAAAATGTGACAAAGCAATTTGGATTTGGATGCTGACCCACCACTGGTGGTGCTGCTTGCTGCAGTAAGTCAACCTGCACCAAGTCTTTGGAACACTGTTATTTGTTGCTTTTCTTCCCACTGCTCTGACGGCCAAAATCCAAGTGTGCCCACTCTTCCCAAATTTATAAGCTGCTTTTCAGTATGGATTTATATCTCGTTAATTCTAAAACATCAGAAACTCATCATCAGAAATGACAGAGGAAATCAGTATTTTGCAGGAATAAGCCCTTAAGATGCTAACATAGCCTTTAGTACCTTGGAATGTTCCACCCCTCTTAAGATGCTAGAGAAAAGCAAGTTGCTGATAGTAATGCTGCTTTTTTCCAAGTTTTTAAAAAAACTTTCAGAACATAATGTAAAGGTATCAAAGGGCATTTGATACAGTGCCGCACAACAGACTTGTGAGCAAAGTTATAGTTCATGGGACAAAAGGGACAGTGGCCACATGGATATGAAATTGACTGAATGACAGGAAACAGGGAGTAGTGGTGAATGGATGTTTTTTGGGCTGGAGGAAGGTCCATAAGGGAATTCCACAGGGGTTTATGTTGGGACCCTTGCTCCTCCTAATATATATTAATATCCTACGCCTGACATACAGGGAACAATTCCCAAATTTACAGATGATGTCCTGTGAAGGAGGGCAACATCGAACCTCACAGCAGTACGAACAGTGTTAGTGCCTTGATCAAGTATGTGCAGACTTGTCAGAATTAACAATCGCAATACAAAAGGTTGTCCTGTGTCACCTGATATCCAGACCTCGGCTAATGTTATCCTAAAATGATATGTAGATCTGAAACAGCTAGTCCCACTGTTTTGCTTGCTTGTTTGATGTGGGTTTGAAACAGGGAACGTGGCAGAATAGGAACTGGCTGTGTTTTACATGGTGCCTCATGTACGACATAAATTACTTGCCATTGCCATTTTTGAGTGGTGTGCTCTCCTTCAATCGTCAGATTAACACCATATTCAATGGCAGGCTTTCCAATATATTCTATTTGTTTTATCATCTGCATAATGAAATTGCTGAAAATTTGTAGGACCAAGTATATTAAACCGTTTGAATATTTAAATAATGCTACAAGTCCAATATATTTAAATTGACATAAAACAAGGTTACTTTTATGTTTCTAAATGCTTATAGAAGCCGCATGCAACAATACCCATAATTAAAATATGACTCTGAGAAATCATTTATTTTTGACTTACATAAAATTCTTTTAAGTAAGAAAAAGTTATTCACACACTTTGGGAGGGTCATCCATTTGCATCATTAAACATTTTTTTAATGCAGCACATTTTTATTCAAAGGAAAAATTGACCCAATAGTGAAAGGAAGCATTTCAATGATAACCTTCATTTTAACTCACTTAATTAGTTTCATTAAAACATGCACAGCTTACTTAACGAAGGAACAGTTAATTGAGTTTTGTAGCAGTTTTTTGGTGGGGGGATCTGGGGGCAGTAACTGCACTGGGGAACTCAGCAATAAGCAACTGACAATTGGAAAGTTGGAAAGACAAGTAGAACTAATACAACTTTACTAATAAAATAAACAGTTCCCTACCTTTTCGCCTTTTGCTCCAGGTTGACCCTGGAAAATGAAGTAATGGAAGATTGTTTTGTAACTAAAGCATATTTTATCACAGAATCGCAGAATGATACAGTGCAGAAGAGACCCTTCGGACCATCGAGTCTGCACCAACACGTGAAAACACCAGACCTACCTACCTAATTTCATTGAGCTACTGCTTTTAAATTTCCTCTATGAAAAGTTTACAGTAATTACCTGTGCTCTGCACAAGATAAGGCGTATCAGTACTGAGAAACAAAATACATTTTCCAATTTACCTACCAGTGTTCACATTAAGTATCATTAGGTACGTCATTGTCAGGGGCACAGTAAACCTTCTACCGGTTGGAGCCAAATGTAGCCTTTCGCCCGTTCCTTAGAAGAGTAGTCCTTACTTCATGACTGTTAATTTTTCTACAGACTGCTAATTTTTCTACAGCCGTCCGTAAGGATTACCATTCGCGAACCAATTGCCAGAAATGCCGATCCCTGGGATGGAGCCAGCAAGATTGGGAATACTGCGGGCAGGCTCACAAACTCGCACTGTTATCCTCCACCAGCAATAATTACGGGAAACAAGTGTGTGATGGGAATCTCAGAATCAGGCCTGGTCTACTGTTTTTCCTGCCCTTCTGCTTCCTTTCTGACTTGGAAAGAGGCATGAAAATCTCTGGCAAGATATATTGGTCTTGGAGAGAGTACTGTGAAGCTGCACCAGAATAGTGTCCAACATTGACCTTAGTGTTGGGTGGGGTTACTGGTTTATGGGGATAGGGTAGAGGTGTTGACCTTAGGTCGGGTGCTCTTTCCAAGAGCCGGTGCAGACTCGATGGGCCGAATGGCCTCCTTCTGCGCTGTAAATTCTATGAAAAAGAATAGTATCAGGGCCAGAAGGGTTAAATTATGAGGACAGGTCGTATAAAGTTGTCTTCCAATCCCCTGAGTTCAGAAGAGGGGGTGATCTAATTAAAGTCTTTAACGTGATGAAGGGATTCAATTGGGTTGATGAAACTATTTCTCATGTGGGGGAATGCAGAATGAGGGATGATAATCTTAAAATCAGGGCTTGGCCACTGAGGGGTGAAATTGGGAAGCATTTCATACAATTTAAAGAAAGGCAATGAAAATTTGAAACTCTTCATCAGGAGGCTGTCAATGCAGCATCAATGTTCAAAACTGAGATGAATAATTCTTGTTGGATAAAGGTATCAAGGGATTTGCAGCAACGGTGGGTATTTAGTGTCGAGATACAGATCACCGACAAACAAACTGAAATAAGCTCCCCGTGTCTGCATGGATTTCCTCCGGGTGCTCCGGTTTCCTCCCACAGTCCAATGATATGCAGGTTAGGTGGATTGGCCATGCTAAATTGCCCCTTAGTATCCAAAAAGGTAGGTGGGGTTACTGGGTTACGGGAATAGGGTGGAGGAGTAGGCTTAGGTAGGGTGCTCTTTCCAAGGGCCGGTGCAGACTCGATTGGTCAAGTGGTCTCCTTCTGCACTGTAAGGATTCTATAAATCCCAAGGGTTGCAACCTGCTTAAGCGGTAGATTAGATGCTGTTCTTCCAGCTTGCGTGGGCTTCACTGGAGCATTGCGGCAGGCCAAACATGTGGGCATGAGAGCATGGTGCCGAGTTAAAATGGCAAATAAGAGGAAGATTGAGGTTGTGTGTGCGGACTGCAAAGCGGTCACCCAGTCTGCGTTTAAAGGTGGACAATGTTTGTGACCGTGTTTGAGGAGCTGTTCGTCGCAGGGGATGGGGAGGAGGGGGCGGGGGGGGGGGGGGGGGGGGGGGGGGTGAAAAAGGGGAAAAATCTGTACAGACTATGATGCGACCATCAATTCACACGAGACGATGAGTAGAAGTGAACAGTGGTTTTAATAAGCTAGATCTGTGCCTGCCTGCGACTGCTCTGTACTGAGTGCCGCCTACAGGCTTACAGGTTTATATACCACCCCCGAGGGGGCGGAGCTACAGGCGGAGCCCACAAGGGCATCAACATAATACAACACAGTACAGTGGTGAATTGTAATAGCATACGTTCACCACATTCACCCCCTGTTAAAAAATTGAAGTCCAGCGGGGGTGAAGTGGGCTCACAGATTGAGCCTGTTCGGCACCTTGATCGTTCTCTGTGATTTCCTCAGCTCCGGCTTTGCTGCGGGTACGGGTGTTGAACTCGTCGCTGCGGGCACGGGTGTTGGGCTCGTTGACTCCAGGAGCGTGTCGTCTGGAGCTTTATCACTGTAGGTCAGCGATGGGGGGAGGGGGGGTGTAGGCCATGTAGGGACAGGGGCGGTGTTTGGTGTTGGGGGGGGAGGTAGGTGATGGTCGCAGGGGTACCGGCGGGTGCCAGATCCCGGAGGAAGGCTGTCTTGTCGGCCGTCCTGGTGCGCCACGTAGGAGTACTGAGGATTGGCGTGTAGGAGCTGGACCCTCACGACCAGGGGGTCGGACTTATGGCTCCTCACGTGCTTTTGGAGAAGGACAGGCCCCGGTGTTGTCAGCCAGGACGGAAGCGAGAACCCGGAGGTGGATTTCCTGGGGAAGACAAATAGGCGGTTGTGAAGGGTTTCACACATGGCGGTGCAGAGGAGCGTCCTAATGGAGTGGAGCGCGTCGGGGAGGACCTCCTGCCAGTGGGAAACTGGGAGACCTCTAGACTGTAGGGCCAGGAGGACGGCCTTCCATACCGTCACGTTCTCCCTCTCCACCTGTCCATTTCCCCGGAGGTAGTCCTGCTCGAGGCAATGCCCTTACCGAGCAGGTACTGACGCAGCTCGTCGCTCATAAACGAGGAGCCCCGGTCACTGTGGACACAAGTGGGGAAACTGAACAGGGTGAAGATGCTATGCAGGGCCTTAATGACAGTGGCCGCGGTCATGTGGGGGCATGGGATGGCAAAGGGGAAACAGGAGTGCTCGTCAACGACGTTGAGAAAGTACACGTTGCGGTCAGTGGAGGGGAGTGGCCCTTTGAAATCGACGCTGAGGCGCTCAAAGGGGCGGGATGCCTTTACCAGGTGGGCCTTGTCTGGCCGATAGAAGTGTGGCTTGCACTCCGCGCAGACTTGGCAATCCCTGGTCATGGCCCTGACCTCCTTGGTGGAGGAAGGCAGATTGCGGGCCTTGATGAAGTGGAGAAGCCGGGTGACCCCCGGGTGACAGAGGTCATCGTGGATGGCCCGAAGTCAGACATCTTGCGCGTTGGCACATGTGCCGCGGGACAGAGCATCTGGGGGCTCGTTCAGCTTTCCCGGACGATACACAATATCGTAATTATAGGTGGAGAGTTCTATTCTCCACCACAAGATTTTATCATTCTTTTTTTAAAAAATTTAGACTACCCAATTATTTTTTCCAATTAAGGGGCAATTTAGCATGGCTAATCCACCTAGGGTTGGGTTGTGGGGGTGAAACCCACTCAGACACGGGGAGAATGTGCAAACTCCACACGGACAGTGACTCAGGGCCGGTATTCGAACCCGGGTCCTCAGCGCCGTAGGCAGCAGTGCTAACCACTGTGCCACCGTGCTGCCCTGATTTTATCATTCTTGATCTTGCCTCGTTTTGTGTTGATGAACAGAAAGGCTACCGACTGTTGGTCGGTGATGAGGGTGAACCTCCTACCAGCCAGGTAGTGCCTCAAATGCCGCACAGCATCCACAATGGCTTGAGCTTCCTTTTCGACCGAGGAGTGTCGAATCTCAGAGGCGTTGAGGGTATGGGAAAAAAGGCCACGGGACTGCCTGCCTCGTTAATGGTCGCGGCTAGGGCGACATCTGACGCGTCGCTCTCCACCTGGAAGGGGATGGACTTGTCCACCGTGTGCATCGCGGCCCTGGTAATGTCTGCCTTGATGCGGCTGAAGGCCAGGCGGACCTCAGTCGTCAGGGGGAAGATGGTGGCTTTGATAAGTGGCCGGGCTTTGTCCGCATAGTTGTCGACCCATTGAGCATTATATGAAAAGAACCCGAGGCATCTCTTCAGGACCTTGAGGCAGTGGGGAAGGGGGAGTTGCAGGAGGGGGCACATGCGGTCGGGGTCGGGCCCAGGACTCCGTTTTCCACAACATAGCCGAGGATGGCTAGTCGGGTTGTGCGCAAAACGCATTTCTCCTCGTTGTCGGTGAGATTGAGGATTTGGACGGTTTGGAGGAACTTCTGAAGGTTAGCGTCGTGGTCCTGCTGATCATGGCCGGAGATGGTGACGTTATCCAAGTACGGGAACGTGGCCGCAGTTCATACTGGTCCACCATTCGGTCCATCGTTCTTTGGAAGACCGAGACCCCGTTGGTGACACCGAAGGGAACACTGAGGAAGTGGAAGAGGTGGCCGTCTGCCTCAAAGACCGTGTAGTGGCGGTCTTCCGGGCGAATTGGAAGCTGGTGGTATGCGGACTTCAGATTTACTGTGGAGAAAACATGTGCAATCTGATTCACCATGTCCGCTATACGGGGAAGGGGTTACGCATCAAGTTGCATGTACCGGTTTAAAGTTTGGCTGTAGTCTACAACCATCCGGTTCTTTTCCACGGTCCTGACGACTACCTCCAGGGGCTATTACTGGCCTTGATGATCCCCTCCCTCAAAAGCCGCTGGACCTCTGACTTGATAAAAGTCCTGTCCTGGGCAGAGTACCGCCTGCTCCTGGTGACGACGGGTTTACATTCGGCGGTGAGGTTCGCGAAGAGCGAGGGAGGGGCGACCTTCAGGATCGCGAGGCTACATACAGTGAGAGGGGGTAGGGGGCCGCCGAACTTCTGGGTCAGGCTCCTGAGGTTGCACTGGAAGTCTAGTCCTAACAGGAGAGGAACACAGAGATGGGGGAGGACATAGAGTTTAAAATTGGTGTATTCGGCGCCCTGTATCGCGAGGTTCGTGACACAGTACCCCCGGATCTGTACTGAATGTGATCCAGAAGCAAGATTGTGTGGGATGCGGGGGAAATCTGGAGAGAACAGCGCCTTATCATGTCTGGATGTATGAAGCTCTCCGTGCTCCCAGAGTCAAACAGACAGGGTGTTTTCGTGCCCATTGACCCGGACGGTCATCACTGAGTTCTTAAGGTGCTTGGGCCGTGACTGGTCGAGGGTGACAGCGCCGAGCTGCGGGTAGCCAGCGTGGTCGGAGGTAGGGGGTGGTCCCAAGATGGCGGCCCCCATCGGGCGCACGTGTCGGGCAGCGTTGAAGAACGTGGCCAAGATGGCGGCCCCCATGAGTCACACGTCGGGTAGGGTTAAAGATGGCGGCCCCCACAGATAGCACGAGGCGGATGACGCATCAGAAGGGGGCGGTACCAGCAGGCACGCAGCCACGCTGCGGGGTCTGCGGGCCTGTGAGTCTGTGAGTTGGGCCTGCGATTTAGGAGCTCTGGGTCGGGCCAAGCAGACTTTGGCAAAATGTCCTTTCTTGCCGCAGTCGCTGCAGGTCACGTTCCGAGCCGGGGAATGCTGCCTGAGGTGCTGATTCTGACCGCAGAAATAGCAGGGCGGCCCCCCGGGTTGGGAGGGTAGCCGCAAAAACAGGTCTGGGGCACCCTTGGGTCAGGTGATGATTGCGTCTCCAGCGAGGGGATTGCGTGGTCGGAGGGGAAAGCATTTAGGCTCTGGAAAGCTACCTCTAATGAATAACAGAAAAAGGGATTATTATTTAAATGATAAAATATTAAAACATGCTGCTGTGCAGAGAGACCAGGGTGTGCTAGTGCATGAGTCCCAAAAAGTTGGTTTACAGGTGCAACAGGGGATTAAGAAGGCATATGGAATTTTGTCCTTCATTGCTAGAGGGATGGAGTTTAAGACTAGGGAGGTTATGCTGCAATTGTATAAGGTGTTAGTGAGGCCACACCTGGAGTACTGTGTTCAGTTTTGGTCTCCTTACCTGAGAAAGGACGGACTGGCGCTGGAGGGTGTGCAGAGGAGATTCACTAGGTTAATCCCAGAGTTGAAGGGGTTGGATTACGAGGAGAGGTTGAGTAGACTGGGACTGTACTTGTTGGAATTTAGAAGGATGCGGGGGGGATCTTATAGAAACATATAAAATTATGAAGGGAATAGATAGGATTGTTGCGGGCAGGTTGTTTCCACTGGCGGGTGAAAGCAGAACTAGGGGGCATAGCCTCAAAATAAGGGGAAGTAGATTTAGGACTGAGTTTAGGAGGAACTTCTTCACCCAAAGGGTTGTGAATCTATGGAATTAGTTGCCCAGTGAAGCAGTTGAGGTTCCTTCATTAAATGTTTTTAAGATAGAGATAGATAGTTTTTTGAATAAAGGGATTAAGGGTTATGGTGTTCGGGCTGGAAAGTGGAGCTGAGTCCACAAAAGATCAGCCATGATCTCATTGAATGGTGGAGCAGGCTCGAGGGGCCAGATGGCCTACTCCTGCTCCTAGTTCTTATGTGCTTATGTTCTAACGAGGTGGATAGTTTTACCATCTCTTCTAGGGTTTAGGGCAGCACGGTAGCATTGTGGATAGCACAATCGCTTCACAGCTTCAGGGTCCCAGGTTCGATTCCGGCTGGGGTCACTGTCTGTGCGGAGTCTGCATATCCTCACCGTGTGTGCGTGGGTTTCCTCCGGGTACTCCGGTTTCCTCCCACAGTCCAAAGATGTGCAAGTTAGGTTGATTGGACATGATATATTGCCCTTAGTGTCCAAAATTCCCCTTAGTGTTGGGTGGGGTTACTGGGTTATGGGGATAGGGTGGAGGTGTTAACCTTGGGTAGGGTGCTCTTTCCAGGAGCCGGTGCAGACCCGATGGGCCGAATGGCCTCCTTCTGCTCTGTAAATTCTATGATGAGGTCGAGGGTGCCCTTTTCGAGCAGGCGCTGTCTGACATAGTTGGACCGGACTGCAGCCACATAGGTGTCCCGGATGGCGAGTTCCATATGCTGCGAGGCTGTGACGTCCTTGTAATTGCAGTTTTGAGCGAGTACCCTCGGGTTGCGTAGGTATTCCTCCAGTGATTCCCCGGGGCGTTGACGACGAGTGGCGAGGAGATGCCGCGTGAACATTTTGTTTACCAGCCACACGTAATGTCTCTTCAGGACCGCGACCACATCTGCGTACGTGGTCGCTTCTTCGATTAGTACGGAGATTCTGTGGCTCACCCGGGCGTGGAGGAGACTCAGCTTCTGTGCCTCGGTGACGGCAGGCGAGGAGGAGGTGGTGAGGTGGGCCTCAAAGCAGCGGAGCCAGTGTGAAAAGATCCCCTTAGCTTCAGCTGCCTGTGGGTCGAGTTCCAGTTGGTCAGGTTGGAGGGCGGCTTCCATTGCGATATCTTAGCTGATTAAATTGATGCGACCATCAATTCACACGAGACAATAGGGCAGCACGGTGGCCTAGTGGTTAGCACAACTGCCTCACGGCGATGAGATCCCAGGTTCGATCCTGGCTCTGGGTCACTGTCCGTGTGTGTTGTATTTAATCGGAGCGGTAATACAGTGCATTGATGATGGTATGTTTATAGAACTGTCTCAAATACGAGGTCACCAGCTGCAGAATTTAATAACTTCTGTGCCTGCGCCTAATTGCTCTGTGTTCTATGCTGGCAGTTAACGTTAACCCTGAGTACCACTGTTTAAAACACCCGATAGAGTCCAGATGAGAGAATATAGTGACCCAAGCCTTGATAACGGCATTACCATATCACCTATCCCGCAGGCCCAGCTTCGAAACTTTCCCCTATTCACTACTCCACAGTGGTGGTCGATTGATTTTGATCCCTCACATGTGGAGTTTGCATATTCTCCCCGTGTCTGCGTGGGTTTCGCCCCCGCAACCCTAAAATGTGCAGAGTAGGTGGATTGGCCACGCTAAATTGCCCCTTAATTGGAAAAAATAATTGGGTAATCTAAATTTATATAACATTTTTTTTTTTTAATTCACACGAGACGAAGAGTAGAAGTGAACAGTGGTTTTAATAAGCTAGATCTGTGCCTGCCTGCGACTGTTCTGTACTGAGTGCCACCTACAGACTGCAGATTTATATACCACCCCCGAGGGGGCGGAGCTACAGGCGGAGCCCACAAGGGCATCAACATAATACAACACAGTACAGTGGTGAATTGTAATAGCATACGTTCACCACAGACTGTATAGTTGATTGTTGGGAAGTACGTTTCCCGGGGTGTTTATTTGCTGTAACCTGTTTTGATACATGTTTGTAATAAAATACATTAAATAAAAAGGGGAAAGAAAATAATCTCCCCGATGTAGAAGAAATGGCATTGGGAGCAGTGAATGCAATAAATCAAATTGAAGGAAATGAGGCAGCACGGTGGCGCAGTGGTTAGCACTGCTGCCTCACGGCGCCGAGGTCCCAGGTTCGATCCCGGCTCTGGGTCACTGTCCGTGTGGAGTTTGCACGTTCTCCCCGTGTTTGCGTGGGTTTCACCCCCACAACCCAAAAGATGTGCGGGGTAGGTGGATTGGCCACGCTAAATTGCCCCTTAATTGAAAAAAACTAATTGGGTACTCTAAATTTAAAAATAAAAATAAAAAATTGAAGGAAATGCAAGTGAAGCACTCCTTAACCTGAAAGGAATATTTGGAGCCTGAATAGTGAGGAGGGAGGAGGTGAATGGGCAGGTGTTCAATTCCAGCCTCTGGTTGCATCCAGTGGATGGGGAGTTGGGAGCATGATGGATAAACAGTCAAGGAGGCAGTGGTCCCCGTGGAATTCTGACAGGAGGGGCGGAAGTGAGGGGAAGATGTCTTTCATGATAGCATTGTTCTGGAATTGGCAGAAATGGCGGAGGATAATCCTTGCAATACAGAGGCTAGTGGGGTGAAAAGTGCTGACAAGGGAGGGCTCTGAGAGAGAGCGGAGCAGGTGAGGGCAGACACGTGGGAGATGTGTCGAACCCACTTAACCAGAGGTGGGGGGAACCTCAGTTACGGAAAAAAAGCAGACATGTCAGCAGCATCATTTTCGAAGGCGACATCATCGGAACAGGTGCAACGGAGGCATAGAAAATGGGAGAATGAGAGCGGGGTGTGAGGAGCCATAATGGAGGTAGCTGTAGTCGAAGGTGAGAGAGGGGTGACACTTGGAAGCAAAATTGATAAATTTTTCAATGGAAAAAAAAAACTCCTAAAATACCCGAATTGTGATACAAGCTCAATGGCCTGAATGGCCTACAAGTGTTCCTGTTTTCATTTATTCCTAAAGGTGGTCAGAAAACTGACAGAAAATTATTTGGTGCTGCATAACATCTTGCAACAAATCTTACAAAAGTCTAGCTTTCCTGCATGTCACGTGATTTTCTACATATACAAAATACTACAATTTTCCATAAACTGGGCAATAAATTATCAGTCAATATAAGTGATGACAGATCACTATATTAAAAAAAAATCACTAGTTAATGGGCAAAATACCTTTGTCCAAATAAGCCGACTTATGTGTAAACAGATGTTTGGGCCCCCAGCAAGTGTGCAGAGAATTACTACATATTAATTAATGCACATTTAAAATGTAAACGCACTTCCAGCTCCCAGAACAATTTCTCCCACTAGAGTTTTCCCATATGGTACCCACAAAATTGTTTCCTTTATTATGTGACTCGATATGCATTGGGGTGTGGGGCTGGTGGGGGCCATTCAATATGAAACCAGTTTTTGAGAAATTATTCCACTTAACGTCCTGTGTCGTTTGAGTCTTTATGCTTTTTTAAGTGAATCTTGTGAACCTGATTTAATATTTTCTATTTGTGGTATTTTGACAGTTTGGGGATTGGGGACAAAATCGTACCTCCCATATGGTTCTAAATTAGCACCAACAAACAATGTAAATGCACACTGTTTTGGTGATATCTCTATTAAAACTTTAACTTTAACCCACCGTGGTGATTTTCAGGTGCCAACTCACTGCTGTTGTTGGCCAGCATTTTTGGTTTTTCATCATTGTTCTGACATTATGTTGATCTATAACAATCACTATGAAACTTTAGGGATATGATGCAAAATATTTTCACAGGCCCTGAGCCTATCGAGAATGAGTTTCCAGCAAGAATGGGTTAGAAAATATAGGGTTTAACACTGTCGCTGCAACTCCACTTGGAAAGGTGTGTAGGTGGTGGGCATGGGAATATTCAGAGCGTTCAAAATCTGAATTTCCCTTTTTTTAATGAGATCACTCCTACTTTCTCACAAATGTTCCTTGGTAGGGCACAGAAACAATGAACTGTCTCCTAGAGCTAGACAGAAGTCAACGTCATCGTTGAAAAGAAGACGGGCGGCACGTGGCACAGTGGTTAGCACTGCTGTCTACGGCGCTGAGGACCCGGGTTCAAATTCCGTCTCTGGGTCACTGTCCGTGTGGAGTTTGCACATTCTCCCCGTGTCTGCGTGGGTTTCACCCCCACAACCCAAAGATGTGCAGAGTAGGTGGATTGGCCACGCTAAATTGCCCCTTAATTGGAAAAAAATTATTGGTACTAAATTTATTTTTGAAAAGTGATTCAAAAAATTGAAAAGAAGACAAGCAGTTAACTCAACCACTCAGCCCTCAAGGCAGCATTAAGTCTGGAACATTGCTAACCATCATATGTCCATGAGACTGGCTATCCAATGCTAACTTATCAGCAATCTAGGGAATCAAGCCTAAAATTCTTCAAAGCTAATTATATCAATCTGACAATGACCTTAATGGAAATTTTATAATCAGTCATAGATTTAATTCTGAAATATGATAATATCACTGAACTGCCTTTATAATTTGCCTAATATTTCTGTTTAGATAATCCTTTCCAACTACATCTATCTCGTTATTGACATATTCAATGTTTAAGCTTGGTTACTGGTGATCATGATTTTGGAGTTAATAAACAATTACTAGTGCATAAAATGTCTGTATTCTTTGAAGATTTGGTAAGTAAGAGTTAATTCACTCACTGAGCAGCTTGTGGATATCCTAATTGAAGGTGAATAAAGTAAACTCTTATTCTAACTGAATTGGGTAATTTAAGAATTAAGAAAGGAAGAGAAAGAGGCTTGAGATGGGAGGTAAATTAGAGGGGTGAATTTCATGTCAAATCAGGGGATAAAGAGGGGGAGAGAATAACTGAATTAAGAGAGTGAGGAAAAGACACAAAGTAAAAGTAAGGGATTGGATTCTCTGCACTACGCTGTCAGCAATGCCGATCCTGATCGGGCAGAGAAGCGGGCATCCAGCCGAAATGGAGGTTCGCACCAGGCACTGAAACAACTGCTATACTCCAGCCCCCCTGCTGGTGGTGGGATTGCCCACGTGCCAGCGGGAGGATACCTAATGATCCATTTGCATCCATTTAGCGGGCCTGGCACAAGAGTCTCCGGGACCTCATGATTCCTCCGGGTCGGGAATCACAGGGATGCAGACTACTGGTATTTACCAGCGTGGCCCTGATATGCTGGGCCTCACCGTGGGCCAAGGGGGTAAGGGAGTTGCCCCCAAGGGCCATCCAACCCCCAAAATGTATGACCTTCCCTCACCCCCTAAAACAACGTGAATCGCGTTGAATTGCCATGTGTTTCTCTGCGCTTTGAATGCCGGGAAACATGTGGCTATACACGCTCGCTTTAGGATTTTATTCCCATTTGGGTGAATCGCGCCCTGTGTTTAATCTGTTAATTACTGGACTTGACTTTCTCCGGTGAGTTTAAAAGGAGATTGAGGTGCAGCAACTTCATGAAAACCAAAGTGAGAATAAGATGCCACTTGCATGAAGCCAACAACAGAGCTACACAAATCCGTCTACAACTTGTAATGATTCAGAATTCATGGGGTGCCTCTTCCTCGCTACAAATTGCTGACCGATTTGTACATTCGTAACACACATGTTATCATTCAGACACTGTCATTTGTTTAGTATCATTTGACCTAATATTGAGATAAAGGACTGGGTAATCTTAGAAGTAGGGAGAGAAGGAAGAGTCAGAAAACATAAAATCAAGTTTGCAACAGTTCCACATGCATTCAGTAGTCTGAAATGGTCAAATCCGGATGGAATTACTTTTCACTTTGAGAATATCAGACCGAAACTCATTTCAAATGGAAAATTTGGAATTCTGCAGTTCAAAATTTACCATTCCAGGACAACTAGAGATGACAGATAATTGAGCAAGAAATTGGAAACCATTCCAAGAGAAATTGGGACTTAATGGCATTGCATCACGCCTCAATAAATAGCCAAACAATAGTGGAACTGCCACATGGAAAAGCACTGGATTAGAGGCAATCTCTGCTGATAACTAGTAAAAGTCCAACAGGTTTGTTTCAAACACTAGCTTTCGGAGCACTGCTCCTTCCTCGGGTGAATTCCTCAGGAAAGAGCAGCGCTCCGAAAGCTAGCGATTGAAACAAACCTGTTGGATTTTAACCTGGTGTTGTAAGACTTCTTACTGTGCTCACCCCAGTCCAACGCCAGCATCTCCACATGATAACTAGTAAAACATCAGTGGCCACCTTTCAGTAAAACCTGAGGCATTGAGTACAAGAACAAATGTAGAAAGGCACAGTTTCTCAGCATTGACATTCCTCATATTTTTAAAATATTTAGAGTACCTAATTATTTTTTTCCGATTAAGGGGTAATTTTGTGTGGCCAATCCACCTACCCTGCGCATCTTTGGGTTTTGGGGGTGAAACCCACGCAGATACGGGGAGAATGTGCAAACTCCACACGGACAGTGACCTGGGGCCGGGTCCTCAGCGCCATAGGCAGCAGTACTAACTACTGCGCCATAACATTCCTCATATTGCCGTTCATGAATCAGAAGAGAAATAAAATTAGTAGGCAAAATAGAAGAGGCAGACCTACTCAAGATTAGTGAGCAGCTACAGTTGTTTTTGTCTGAAATAAACAGATCACTCATAATGCTACAACTGGCAACTTTGAAATGGATGTTCATGCAAACGACCAATGGTTATCATATTTTGACAGCTATAAGCAACCAGTGATTTTAAATATGGACATTGAAGCATCACTACCCCCCCCCCCCCCCCCCCCCCCCTCCCGGCCCCGAAGAAATCTAACACAACAAGGATAGGAATAAGTTTAGCGAATGAGAAGTAAAATGTTTGGCCGGCCGACTAACTCTGAAAATAAATTAAAACGGGCTCCCGCTGAAGTTGAAACACTGAGTAAGATGCCTTCTATCATTAATAAACAAGAGGGGAAATCTCTCCCTTCTGTGCATGAACATTACTCCACACGCTGTAAAATCCATTCCATTTTCATGAAATTGTCGTTAATTTACAACAAAATAATTAAATTAACTGAGGGCAAATTAACCTCAAACACTGCTTGGAATTATTAACCAAAGAATTTCAGGGTCATATATAATATGACCTGATGGCTCCATGAGTTGACTAATGAGCTTGTACCTGTGCACTAGCTTTCAGTGACTAGTGCACATGGACAGCGAAGCTCTTTTGCTCCTCTACGGCTTCTCGTCTCTCACCATAAAGCATACACCGGGATTTGTCTTTCTCAGATCCAAAATGGATGACTTCATACTTCTCAACACCGAACTCAATTTTTCGTGTAATCTGTTTTTGTCCCATACATTACTTCCTGCTCACATTCACACTGTGCCTCTTAACTTGCTGTCGTTTGTAAACTTGGAGATACAACTCTCTATTTCTTCATCCGAGGAATATATATATACACCAGAAAGCTAAAGCCCAGCACACAGCCCTGAAAATCAAATTTGTCACCAAAAACCAAATTGTTATTCATTTCTGGGAGCGGGAGAGGGAGAGCCGCAGTGCAGCTTGGGAATCCGGTAGGTGATATCTATTCCAGCGTTCCGGCTGGGCAAAAAAAACAAACTGAAAAGTGATGGCAAAGGAAAGCTGTGACCTGATTGGCTGGTAGGGAATCTGCACAAAATTTTAAAATTAAACATTGGTAAACTAATTAAACATAATTAATTAATTACTTAATCATAATTAAAAGGGGTATCTGAGCCAGAGACAGGAGAGTACTGTATTCAGCATTTACATTTATAGTAGAACTCTAGTGTGAGGAAACAGTAACTTTTAAAAATTTATTTTCGATTTTAATTTATTAATTAGTTAACGCAATGTTAATTAGAGGGGTGCAGTGCTCTGACTGTGACTTGTGGCAGGTCCGGGAGGCTTCCAGCGTCCCGGATAGCTACATCGTCAGAAAGTACACCCAACTGGATCTTCTCACAGACCGCATGGTTCGGTTTGGGCAGCAGTTGTATGCACTTAGGAGCATGCAGGTGGCAGAAAGCATCATAGACAGCAGTTATATAGATATGGTCACACCCAAGGTGCAGGAATCCCCTGTGGTTGCCCCCCTCTCTAACAGGTAAACTGTTTTGGATACTGTTGGGGGGAATAGCCTATCAGGGGAAAACAGCAGCAGCCAGAATAGTGGCACCACGGCTGGCTCTGATGTTCAGCAGGGAGGGTCAAAGCGCAGAAGAGCAATAGTCATAAGGGACTCTATAGTCAGGGGCACAGATAGGCACTTCTGTGGGCGTGAAAGAGACTCCAGGAGGTATGTTGCCTCCCTGGTGCCAGGGTCCAGGATGTCTCCGAACAGGTAGCGTTCTGAAGGGGGTGGGCAAACACGCAGAGGTCGTGGTACATATTGGTACTAACGACATAGGCAGGAAATGGGGTGAGGCTCTGCAGCAGAAGTTCAGGGAGCTAGGCAGAAAGTTAAAAGACAGGACCTCTAGGGTTGTTACCTCGGGATTACTCCCTGTGGCATGTGCCAGTGAGGCTAGAAATAGGAAGATAGAGCAGATAAACACGTGGCTAAACAGCTGGTGTAGGAGGGAGGGTTTCCGTTATCTGGACCACTGGGAGCTCTTCCGGGGCAGGTGTGACCTGTATAAGAAGGACGGGTTGCATCTAAACCAGAGAGGCATAAATATCCTGGCCGCGAGGTTTGCTAGTGTCACATGGGAGGTTTTAAACTAGTATGGCAGGGGGATGGGTACCGGAGCAATAGGTCGGAAGGTGAAAGCATTGAGGGAGGATTAGGGAATAGGGCCAGTATGGCTCTGAGGAAGAGCAGACAGGGGGATGTTGCTGGTTTAGCATAGGGCTAAATCACTGGCTTTGAAAGCAGACCAAGGCCATTTTTCATTTCAAAACAGTGGGACTGGTGGCCTGAAGTGCATATGTTTTAATGCAAGAAGTATAACAGGTAAAGCAGATGGACTTAGAGCTTGGATTAGTACTTGGAACTATGATGTTGTTGCCATGGAAAGGAGTAAAAGCACCAGGGTTGTTGTGATGGGAGACTTTAACTTCCCCAATATTCAATGGGACTCACTTAGTGCGAGGGGCTTAGATGAGGCAGAGTTTGTAAGGGGCATCCAAGAGGGCTTCTTAAAACAATATGTAGATAGTCCAACTAGGGAAGGGGCTATACTGGACCTGGTATTGGGGAATGAGCCCGGCCAGGTGGTAGAAGTGTCTGTCGGGGAGCATTTCGGGAACAGTGACCACAATTCAGTAAGTTTTAAAGTGTTGGTGGACAAGGATAAGAGTGGACCTAGGGTGAATGTGCTAAATTGGGGGAAGGCTAATTCTAACAATATTAGGCGGGAACTGAAGAACCTAGACTGGGGGCGGATGTTTGAGGGTAAATCAACATCTGACATGTCGGAGGCTTTCAAATGTCAGTTGAAAGGAATTCAGGACTATCTAGGGAAGGATGTGCTGGCCTAGGAAAGGGTCTAGAGGAGGTTCATAAGAAAGATCCCTGGAATGAAGAGCTTGCTATATGAGGAGCGGTTGAGGACTCTGGGTGTGTACTTGTTGGAGTTCAGAAGGATGAGGGGGGATCTTATTGAAACTTACAGGATACTGAGAGGCCGAGATAGAGTAGACGTGGAGAAGATGTTTCCACTAGTAGGAAAAACTAGAACCAGAGGGCACAATCTCAGATTGAAGGGACCATCCTTTAAAACTGAGATTATGAGGAATTTCTTCAGACAGCGGAATCTGTGGAACTCTTTGCTGCAGAAGGCTGTGGAAGCAAAATCACTGAGCGTCTTTAAGACAGAGATGGATATGTTCTTGATTAATAAGGGCATCAGAGGTTATGGAGAGAAGGCAGGAGAATGGCGATGAGAAACATATCAGCCATGATTGAATGGTGGAGCAGACCTGATGGGCTGAATGGCCTAATTCTGCTCCTATATCTTATGGTCTTATAGTTTAGAATGTATTGCCCATCCCTAATTGTCCTTGAGAAGGTGGGTGGTGAGCTGCCTTCTTCAACCACTGCAGTTCTTGTGGAGTAGGTACACTCATTTCTTTTTTTTTTTTACATTTTTTTTTGTAAATTTAGATTACCCAATTATTTTTTCCAATTAAGGGGCAATTTAGTGTGACCAATCCACCTACTCTGCACATTTTTGGGTTGTGGGGGTGAAACCCACGCAGACACGGGGAGAATGTGCAAACTCCACACGGACAGTGACCCAGAGCCGGGATCGAACCTGGGACCTCAGCGCCGTGAGGCAGCTGTGCTAACCACTAGGCCACCGTGCTGCCCTGAGTAGGTACACTCATAGTGCTGTTAGGGATAGAGTTCCAAGATTTTGAACCAGTGACGGTGAAGGAACTGTGACGATTGGAAATTTTAGGAATCTTGGCTTCCAAATTTTAGGACAATCGTGAGGGTTAAAAACTTGAGGTCAGAGTGTATGCAATGGATCATGTTTTTTAAAGAGGCGAGCTGTGTTCTGCAGGGTAGCTTTAGCAGCCAGCAGGTAAAATTGACCAAGGAAAATGTTTTTTCAGTCTGGGCTAATGCACAGTGTTTGCCTGGGGAACACCCTGGCGAGTTAACGTACTTGTAGTCCCTGGAAAGGTTAATTTGTCTCTTTAGGTCGGGGAGATGAGGTCACTGCTGTGTCGAGACAAGGAATGCAGAGAGACATTTTGAGAAGCTATGGAGAGAGTCAGGGTTTTGGAGAAAAGGCTTTTGGAAGTGAAAGTCTGATTGGGCAACCCTTGTGTTTTTAGACCATTTAAAAAGGCAGTTTTCTTTCCCAGTAGGATAGGGGAAAAAAGAGTAATAACATTTTAAAAGCAGAGCATTCATGTCTGAAGACAAGGAAGAGGCTGAAACAACCAAGTTGAAGCAGCAATTTGAAGACATTCAGCCAGAGTCTGAAGAGGTTCTATCAAGAATCACAGAATAATTCAGTGCAGAAAAGGCCCTTCGGCCCATCGAGTCTGCACCGCCGCCTGAAAGGCACTTGATCTGCCAATCCTAATCCCATTTGCCAGCACTTGGCCCATAGCCTTGAATGTTAAGGCGTGCCAAGTGCTCATCCAGATACCTTTTAAAGGATGTGAGGCAACCCGCCTCTACCACCCTCCCAGGCAGTGCGTTCCAGACTGTCACCACCCTCTGGGTAAAAATGCTTTTCCTCACATCCCCGTGAACCTCCTGCTCCTCACCTTGAACCTGTGAACCCTCGTAACTGACCCTTCAACTAAGGGGAACAGCTGTTCCCTGTCCACCTGTCCATTCCCCTCATAATTTTGTACACCTCAATCTGGCCTCCCCTCAGTTTCTCTGCTCCAGCGAAAACAACCCAAGCCAGGGTTCTGTGCTGCAAGTATTACTCTATGAACTGCTAACTTTAAGCTGGATCAAAGGCTGTAAATTTATTTTCTTGTTGTTTAATGAGAAATTGTATAGTTGTGTTCAGGGGTAAATGTAAGCTGTTCTTTTCAGGTGTGAACTTTAATATAGTATTTATAATAAAGTTTTGTTTTAAAAATAACCAAGCCCTATTTCTTCCTGCAATCACTCCTGGAGCCTTATTCTGGATGCTGTTGAGTTTTCTGAGTGTTGTTAGAGATGCACTCATCCAGTCATGTGGAGAGTATTACATCACATCCTTGACTTGTGCCTTGTAAATGGTGGACAGGCTTTGGGGAGTCAGGAGGTGAGTTACTAGCCACAGGATTCCTAGCCTCTGACTGCTCTTGTAGCCACAGTATTTATATGGTCAGTCCAGTTTCTGGTCAATGGTAACCCCCAGGATGTTGATCGTGGGGGTTCAGTGATGGTAATACTATTGAATGTCAAGGGCGATGGATTGATTCTATCATATTGGAGATGGACATTGCCTGGCACTTGTGTGGTGTGAATATTATTTGCCACTTGTCAGCCCAAGCCTGGATATTGTCCAGGTCTTGCTGAATTTGGACATGGACTGCTTCAGTACCTGAGGAGTTGCAAATGGTGCTAAACTTAGTGCAATCATCAGCAAACACCCTGGGCGGGATTCTCCGAGTCTCCACGCCGAAATCGCGATCGGCGTGGGGGCGGAGAATGGATGTCAAACCCGAAATTCGGTCCGACTTCTCTCCCGCGACACTGAATTCCCAACGGTGTGGTTCTAACCACGTTTCCCTTGTCAGGAACAGCCAGTGGCAGCTGCAGAGTCAGTCTGTGGCTGCCCTGGTGGGGGGCGTGGTGATCCTTTATCGAGGGGGGCTTCACAGATGGCCAGGTTATTGATGGGGGGGCCACCGATCTGCAGACGCGCGCGATCCCGGGGAGCCTATTTTTTTGGTGCCGGTCCGCAGTGTGCGTACGCCATGTTGCGCGGGGCGGCTGCCGCAGTGCGCCGCAGTGCGCCGCAGTGCGCATGCGCGGACCCCCGACCAGAAGTGCAGGGCCCCGTATCAGCAGCAGTAGTTGCGAGGACTACTCTGGGGCCCTGCTAACCCCCTTCAGGTGGGAGAATCACTCTGGACTTTCTTCAGGAAAATCCAGAAGGATTCGCCAGCGTTTTGACGCTGGCGTGGGAACATAGCCCCATCATTGGAGAATCCCGCCCCCTGTCCACTGACCTTATAATGGAAGGAAGGTCATTGATAAAGTAGTGAAGATGGTTGGACCTAGGACACTACCTTGATGAGCTTCTGCAGTGATGTTCTGGAACTGAGATGGTTGAGCTCCAAACAACAACAACCATCTTCCTTTGTGCAAAATACAACTCCAATCAGCAGAGAATTCTCCCCCTTATTCCCACTGACACCAGTTTTGCTAGGGCTCCTTGATGCCATACTCAATCAAGTGCTGCTTTGATGTCAGGGGTGGCATGGTGGCGCAGTGGTTAGCACTGCTGCCACACAGCACTGAGGACCCGGGTTCGATCCCAGCCCCGGGTCACTGGCCATGTGGAGTTTGCATATTCTCCTCGTGTCTGCGTGGGTCTCACCCCCACAACCCAAAGGTATGCAGGGTACATTGATTGGCCACATTAAAATTGTTTAGCACATAAGTAGTCCTGAGTTGTAGCTTCACCAGGTTGACACCTCATTTGTCAGTATGCCTGATGTTGTTCCCAGGATGCTCTCCTGCACTCTTCATTGAACCAGGGCTCATCCCCTAGCTTGGTAGCATTGATAAAGTGGGGAATATACCAGGTCACAAGGTTACAGATTGCGGCTGAGTACAATTCTGCTGCTGCTGATTGCACACAGTGCCTCATGTATGACCAGTCTTGAGTTGCTAAATCTGTTTGAAATCTATCCCATTTAGCGGTAGTACCACACAACATGATGGAGGGTCCCCTCAGTGTGAAGCCTCTGTGGTGATAACACCTGCTGATACTGTCATGGACAGATGTATCTGCAGCAGGCAGGGTGGTGAGGATGGGGTCAAGTATGCTTTTCCCTCTTGTTGATAACCTCGCCACCAGCTGCAGTCCCAGTCTAGAAGCTGTGTCCTTTAGGACCCAGCAAACACAGTCAGTATTGGTCCTATTGGGCACTATTGGTGATGGACCTTGAAGTCTCCCCCATCTAGATTACATTTTGAACCCTTGCCATCCTCAGTGCTTCCTCCAAGTGGCGTCCAACATGGAGGAGTACTGATTCACCCTCAATGCATGGTAATCAGCAGGAGGTTTCCTTGCTCATGTTTGACCTGGTAGCATGAGATTTAATGGGGTCCGGAAACAATGGTGAGGACTTCCAGGGCAACACCCTCCCGACTGTGTACCATTGTACCACCACAGCTAATGAGAACACTCTTCTACCAGCTCACTAAATACTCTTTTCTTCCTCCAAAGCTTGCAAGACATTGCCCCTCTGTGGCTCAGAAGGAATCCTCCTCTGCCCAGTATGTAAGAAATTCCCATCCCTCCCCAGATCACAAACTCTCGCTCCTTACTTTCACAAACACTTCGCCCCCGCCTTGATTCACAAGCTACTTTGAATCATTCTTCAAATTCTTATAGACTCTTTATTCCTTCCTTAACACATAGAGGGAGAAATGAAATATCCTCACCTGAGGGACATTTGGAAGTGGCGAGGGGCAGTTAATTGGGTGGTGGGTAGGTACCCTACCATCTTCCCACCTCCGTCCCAATTGAATCCAGGGCAGAATGGCTCATGGACAACTCTCCTGCTCTGCCACCAATTAAGGCCCTTAAGTGGGCCTTATCCCACCACTGTTGGTATTCAATCAGCGAAGGTCAAGGGAGTCACTGGGAGGGAACCCATTTCGGGCTCACAGGGGCTTCCTTGTTCAAAGGCACTTGGTGCCTGATCGAGAAATCTGGCAACGGGAATGGGGAGTTTACTTAGAGCCACCCTTCCTCCCACAACCCTCCACCCCTCCCTTCCTCCCCACAACCCTTCACCCCTCCCTCACTCGTCTTTGGCCTGGGTCCCTTAGTGATCATGGGCCTCTGGTGGGTGCATTTCTGGCAGTGGCCAACACTTCTGCAATTTCACATTCCACAATTTAGCTTGTTTTTTTCTGGGATAACTGAAGCTCAGTGGTCTCACCTATGACATGAAAAGCGGCAGAGCAAGAATTTATGACAGCTGCAATCACGGTCAATATTCCTTCAGCTGGATTATATACAGGGGGAAGGTGATGAGGAGAGAACGATTCTGAGGGTAGGTGAAGGGAGGGTGGTGAGGTAAAGTTCTGGATAAATGGTCCGAGGAAGTTTTACTGTTTTTCCATTTTCCAACACTTTGAAGCGAACAAAATGTTCAGCGTTAACTACGGCGAGAGACCCAGAAAAGGCTTGGGGAACATAAAAGAAAAGCAAATCCAGGGAGACGGCTCAGCCACATCAGGGATTGTCACCCAGTTCTGTCTGGCCTGCCCCCATGTCACTGGAGTCTGAACAATGACCAAAACCTGCTAATCGTGATTTACACTTAGTTGGGAAGCTGTAGATTGAAAAAAATGTTTTAAACATTCCCTGAGGTAGCAAAGGAAAATTCTCCATTAAGTTAAAGAAACATAGCAGAGAAACTAAGGCGTCTTAATATAAATCTCAGTTAAATTTTAGTCAAGATTTTCCTGTCCTGTGACAAATCACTATTGATTTTCACATTGTTTTTTAGTCACTCAATTTAAACTGTGTTGTTCTGTTCTTCCTACAGCAGGTAATGAGAAAGTAATGCAAGCTTCTTTTGAACATTTATAGACCAGAAAATACCTACTGGCTTTCCATCCAATCCAAGAGGGCCCTAGAATCCAAAACCAAAACAACATTTTAGAATCACAGAATGTTTTAATGAGCAGAAACATATCAGCATGGCTGTGTACATAAGATGCTGGGGAGTAGAACTTTGTTTCAGTCAGTGGTACAGTGCAGTCAATAGGACTGAATATCAGACACTCTGGTTACCAGGCGGGGGATTTGATATCACCCGTTTTGGCCACTGTCTCAGACCAATTTCTATCCCTCACAATCTGATGTAGAATAATAGAGCTGTGAATGTGAATGCATAATTTCAATTTTGTACTTTGCTATGTATTATAATGAAATTAAGTAGAACATAGGTGGAGGCTGAAAAATGCCTTCATGTTGTGCGTTTAGCAAAACGTCTTGTTGCAGACCCATTTCACAGCAGCATTACTTAAAAAGCAACACTTGCATCGAAAGTTATTATTGTCATCTGTGACAAGCAATGTAATGTTAATTGTAGACTGTAACTATATTTTCCTTAAAATGGGGCTGGTTTAGCGCAGGGCTAAATCGCTGGCTTTGAAAGCAGACCAAGCCAGGCCAGCAGCACGGTTCAATTCCCGTATCAGCCTCCCCAAACAGGCGCCGGAATGTGGCGACTAGGGGCTTTTCACACTAACTTCATTTGAAGCCGACTTGTGACAATGAGCGATTTTCATTTCATTTTTCATTTCAAATGTTTAACAGACAGAATTTTAGAATGAGCAAATACAAATGATCAAGAAAAAAAAGCAATGCAGGGATATATGCTCGCCAACCCTCTGCAATTTTTCAGTGGCCAGTTCCCACTTGGAGAACTGGCTTGTCCATGAGAGCTTGAGCACACTAGAAGTATTAGCATATGTCAAGTTACTCATCATTTTCACTCCTTCACTTCAGCTGCAGAGGTTGTCGGTTATGCACCAATAGTAAATGTGCAGAGATGGATGGAGGGAGAACAAAGGGCAAAAAAATCAAAGAGGAGCCTGTGTCAGTGCCCCAACGAGTGTAGCTATGCACAGATCTCATAAGTTAAATGATGTTTTGGGAAAACACTCACGAGCCAACCTCTTCTGCCTCCTACTGCATGTAGCAAGCCCTTAACTAGCTTCTTCAACAGTACATTGTGAACATGCTGCGATTCCTGTATTAATAAAACTTTCTGAAAACTATTGGAGCAATCTTCCACTCAATCTCTCTATTTGACTTTGACAGTTCCCTCTGGACATCCACCAACAGGAGGATGTGCATGTTCCTGCCCTGACTGTTGAATCAGCATACAACTCACAAATAGCTTTACAAATATTACATATAATTTGTAATACTTCTGCATGATACAAATCTCTGAAAAACTTGCAATGCCTATTAGACATCAGAGCATTATCGCTAAAACCTGCCAATCATACTTGGATTGTAATTCTGTGGCACCAGTAATTGTAAAAGTGCACAAACATAAATATTTCTTAAAAATGTGATGGCTGTGCAAGAGTTTTTACATTGCGATAACTCTTTGCTGACTACTCCAGTAGCTCACTCGAGTGGCTATTATTCATGCTTCAGCCTTTATATGAGAGCTGTATGTGACCTTGGGGGTATTACAGCTGAATACAATCCCACCCCACCTGATATCCACACACATTTCCAGTAGAGATAATTGAATAACAATCAGGGACAGGAAACATGGGCAGTTTTCCTTTTGTAACCCAGGCCCCTGCAGCAATTATATGAAATTAGCAAATTCAGCACAAGTCAGAAATTGAACCTGGGACCTTCCTGGTCTGTTTGGCTAATCTACTCACTGGAGAAACTCATGAATGAGTCAAGGGAATCGGTGAAAATGTTTTAAATGGGAACACTGCACCTGACTTTCAACTCCTGGTGCTAACTATGTAGCTTATGCATTATTGAACCAGAAGGCATACAGCAATAAAAGTTAAACTGGCTTCTCGTCATAGGAATAGAGGCAGATGGTAAGAAATTAGGAATTGAAGGCTCTACCCCTGAAGGTTTATTTGCAGTATAAATAACTGTCTATAATTTAATATAAAGATCTCATATCTTACCCCGTTCACGATTAGCGTCTAGTTCACACAATCAAAATTGATTTTTTACGGTAAGGAAAATACCACAGGTATAATTTAAGAAATAGCCATCATTGACAATTGTAACAAGCAACTACAACAAAACAACTATTTCAAAGTTGAACCCCCTTAATCTGGTGTGTGCTGGCAGGAGGAGAGTTAAGATTGTGGGGGAATGGGGTTACATCATATTGCTGCCCCTATAATTTAAACTTGCATGAAAGGAGATATGGGAAGGTGGCCTGCCTCAGAGGAAGGGGTCCAAGTTGTCATAATATACACACAGGTATATGATGGTGCACAGACAGGCAGTGATTGATACACAGGATGACCAGTGAACACACAGATCACAGCAGCCAATCACCAGACAGGGCATGCCCACTATAAAGCCAGAGGGCACTAGTTTTCCCGCTCTCTTTGGATCCAGCCTCTGCAACAGTCAGAGCCCATGAGCAGCAGCTAGAGCATACGCCATGTGGTAGTAAGATAGTCTGGTCAGGTTAGCCTCAGGTCTCCAGTCAAGTCAGCATAGTGTCAACCCACAGTTAAAGTATGTATGATAGTTAAGAGATCAATAAAATCGAGTTGCATTTCTTCAAGTGTTGGAAGCCTGTCTCTCTCACTACTGCAGTAAACGCAGTCCTCGCAGACCCAGCTTACCCAACACATCACAAGTAAAATGGCAAAGTCACAGGCCTAGATAGAGGATGGATAAATTCCTGAAAGAGGCCAATATATTTACTTGTAGAATCTACGTAGATCACCAAGGAACCGTGCCACCCAGTGACTGAGGTCTGTTGGTGCTTGTCTTCATGAGTTGGAAGTGAATTTCCAGCGATTTTTACCAAATTGGCCATGGGCTTTTTCCTGCCTCTTGGAAGAGCTCTGGTGAGAGCGGGAGTGTTTTTACATTAGACTAGGATAAGACATGTTTTATAGATCAGGTGGTGTTTAGGCGTACTTCCAGTTTATAGTTTTGGATGCCTGTGAGTGTCTTTCTCTCCCTCGCTCTCTCATTGCTATGTTTCTATCTCACTGGTGTACAGTAATTATAATCTCAACAGAATACCGAGGATAATCACATGATAATTAGATGCTTTGTTTGCCTTCAATATAAGATTTAAAAACATCCAACTAAAAATCAGTAAACTTAAATTCGGGAGGTTAACAGCCAAACAGATAAAAGTATTAAGGGGGGAGAAATTGGGTTTTTGAGTGCTTGTTTTCTTAGTACTACATGGCCTAACAGTATATCTGCGATGTGGGCAAACATTTCCGATAGGACCTGCATCGGATGCTATCTTGGTGAACGATTTGTTCACATGAACTCCCAAAGTTTGTTGTTGACTGTTGTTTTGTGTCACATTCTTCTGCAAGAAAGAGGGATATGTGCCAGTGTGTACTATGCAATACCTTTTGGTGATGTGTGTTATGATTGAATAGCTGACAGTGCAAGCAGGTTGTGAAATGTAACTGTGTGGCTTGCAACAGTTCTAAGTGTGAGAGTGAGATAATGCAAATGAATTAAAGGTTTGAGACTGATTGATAGATGTTGGGAATATGGTGAGTTCAGCAGTGGATGAGGCTGGTGGTACCATTGTTAGGATATGTCACTTAACGATTAACTCACTGACCTTGACAATTTGTGTGAGATTAAGAACCATCTTGCACTGCACCCAGATTCTTGGAGGAACATTCCTGCCATTGACTTCCACCACTGCGACTTTGCACTACCTCCTGAGCATATGTCTGCGGGGCCTCCTGTACCCTACAGAGGCAAGACATCTCCGACTTTTCGACTTTTTCCACCAAGACCTCCAGTGTCTGAAACTTTCCTGCGCACTCTCTCGCATGTTGGCCATTCTTTAATGTATCAGATTCAGTTTTCAAATCAACACGCACCAGCCCCTCCATGTTGATGTGGTCAATGTTTACAAACATTGGGGTTTCACCACTTAGGGATATGAATGAATCAAAGCTGCAGATGGTTTTATGGGCTGTCAATCACAGCCCACCACTCCAAAGCTATGAATGGCTTACAGATAATGGATCTGCGAGAACCAGACGTATGCACAGCTGCTCTCATAGAACATAGAACATACAGTGCAGAAGGAGGCCCATCGAGTCTGCACCGACCCACATAAGCCCTCACTTCCACCCTATCCCCGCAACCCAATAACCCCTCGTAACTTTTTTGGTCACTAAGGGCAATTTAGCATGGCCAATCCACCTAACCTGCGCGTCTTTGGACTGTGGGAGGAAACCGGACCTCCCGGGGGGTCCCTGTAGGGGGTCCCTCTAATACAAGGGGCTCTATCGAGGGGTCCCCCTATTTCAGGGGTCCCTATTCGGGGTCCCCCTATTACAGGGTTCCCTATCTGGGGTCCGCCTATTACCTACCTTCTGGGGGTGGGAGGGTTTATTACAGGGTCCCCTGGGTGGGGGCATGTCGGGTCACTCTGTACTTTGGGGTGGAGGTCACAGGAAATCCAGAGGGCTGCTGTGTGTGGTGGTGGGGGTGGGGGTCAGGCCCAACTTGTGATGCAGGAGGCTGGCCGGCCATGGGATCTCACTATTGGGTGCCTGCTCAAGATGGCGGCTGATAACAGGATTCTCTGGAAATCCCTCGAATTCCACACCATGCATAAATTTGCATAGCCTGGAATACTGACTTCCATCCTGCTTTACGACTGCAAGGGGATCGTAAAACTCAATTCAGCTCTGGCGGGAGAACATAGGTCGAAATTCTCCAAAACAATTTCTAAGTGTTGTAGCGAGTGGGAATAGTCGCGAGCTTCCGAGTTCTCGGCCCAGTGAAGCTGGCAACGCTATTCAATGTTAATTGGTCCACTTAACGAGGCCCCATGGGCTTCTCATCGCAAATGAAGGATAACCAGCTGATTGGCTGGGACCGTGCCGCCTGTCCCCTGCTAACAAGGTCAAGCAGCACTTAAGCTTCACTTACTCAGCCAACCCCAGCCAGCTCACAACAATGGCGCCGAGGTGACCAGCCCCAAGATTCGGAGATGCTAACCTGGGGAGACTCCTGGACGCGGTGGAGGCCAGGAGGGATGTCCTGTTCCCCCGAGTGTCCTGGAGAGTCAGCCACAAGGCAGCCAATACTGCCTGGGATGAGGTGAATGCAGCTGTCAGCTCAGGGAGTGTGACCAGGAGGACTGGCCCCAGTGCCGAAAAAAGATCAACGACCTACACCGGGCAGCACGAGTGAGTAGATACCCAATGTTCTCCCCCCCCCCCCCCCATGGGAGCATCCACCCCCCCCAACGCCCCATGCAACCCTTCCTCCACTCCCTTCCCCCCTCAACCCCTCCTTCACATACCCTCTCCGACCACTGTGAACCACACATGTGGCTAACGATGCCCTGTCTGTGTCTCGATGGGAGAGGGCTCTGACTGGCGGAGGGGTGCCGGACATAAGAATCCTCACCTCCTTTGAAGAACGGACCCTTGAGGTTTGGCGCAGGCGTGGAAAATTGATGTTTACGCCCGAATCGGGCCCGGCACCGCTCCTGCGCGAATTACGTGCGCGAATTCATGGCATGGCTGGGGGGCCCTTACCAGTGGCCCTCCGAGCGAGACCCCGGTCCCGCCTGGCTGAAATCCCGATGGCGTAGTTTGCACCATGTCTGGCCGGTCGGGCCTCACGCGCAGCGGCTACGGACTCAGTCCGCGGCCGCCCTGGTGGGGGGCGGGGGGATCAAGCACTGGGGGTGGGGGGGCCTTATGGGCAGCCGGGGTGACGATCGGGCGGGTCATATGGAGTGGTGGGCAGAGCGTTGGGACCTTGTTTGTTGGTCCAGGTGCACAGTCTGAGTCCGCCATCACGTTCGGCACGGCCGCTGGAGGCTGCCTCAATGCGCAGGCGCGAACCTGGAACCAGAGCTCATATCCGCAGCCAAAGCTGTGAGATGCACACCGGGGCCCTGCCAGCCCCCTGCATGTTAAGTGAATTGGTCTTTATTTTTTTTTAGGAAAGTCTGCAGTGAAACGCCAGCGTGGGGACATGCCCCATTTCTGGAAAATCCAGCCTATGGATTGCCTATATTTTTGAAAAATTTGAGCAACAATGTTTGTTATTAGCTAACCTACTTTTTTTCGCTGTTCAGGTCAGATTCTTTGCCAGAAGAAATACCAACATTGGTGTCATATTTTGAAGTGCAAGAAAGTAGCCCATTAATCACAAGGCAGCCTTTAGTATGAATTCCAGCCAAATGGTTGAAATGAAATATGTAACTCCCAGCCAATGGACTGTGAAATTATATCTTCCTATTATATTTCTTATAATATTTATCAAATTCATTGGATGAAATTTCCATCAGTATGTTTAAAGACCCCAATTAAACCGTAACTGCCCAAACAATGGAAAGTTTTAATTAGCATTACATTTTAAGTTTTGGTACAGTTGAATATTGTAACTCCAAGTATAAGCATTTATACTTCCTTAAAATCCATTAAAAGCTATTGTTTTTTAAATGAATCGTATCAAATGAATCGATGTTAGCCAATACCAAGTAATCCTGAAAAAGCTTCTCGTGACAGCAAGATGTAATTTCACCTCTGCACCATGAATTATAATCAAATTCTGGTATTTCCATCTGCCATTAACCATTTTGGAAATCATGAGATTATTTCTCAATGTCAAATAATGAGCTGTTAGTGAACTTGACATTCAGGGAAAGTAATCCTCAGTTCAAAAAGTGATTTGATCTGGATAAATTCCCAGTTTCTGACTTGAGGTCAAATTATGGCAACAGTTGCCTGAAGTCAGAGGGGAAATCCACCCACAAAATAGTTGCAGAGACCTTGGAGACCTGCCTGTGTGCCTTTACTCATAGGTGACTCAGTCCTGGAACTTGCTCAGGTTGAGCTGCATTGAAACATTCTTGTCCTATCCTGCTTCTCTAGCGGAGGATACTGAACAAGAATCTTTCTTCCTTCGTGTGTGTCTCTTTCTCCTCCTCCATTTCTGCTATTCATTTTTTCTTGCTTCCCCTTTCTTTACTGTCGCTCTCTTTCCTTACTTTCATCTCTCTCCATTCTCACTTTCATTTCTGCCTTTTCCCTTCGCATTTTTTCTTTGCTGCCTCTGTCCCTTTTTTGCCTTCTGGGCTGGAAGGTTACTTACTCGTGGCTGGTTCCACTAGAAATCTCCCTTTCTGGATCCACTGCTGGGCACCTAGGCTGCTCTTTGAGTATTTTATTTCTTCTGTGTGTTATTCTCAACCTTAATCACCTCTCTCTTACCTTTGTTCAGGCTCTCCATTCTGGTCCCAGTTCTGCTTTTCAGCCTCTGTTATGCTTTATTTTCTGGTTGTCCCTCTCCTGCACTCAATGTTCTTTCCTGACTCTCTTTATTACTTTTTCCTTCTCGTCTTTCAGCCTTTGCTGCCGCTCTTTCTTTCATTATCTTCACTGGACTTGCTTTCCTGCTCTTGATTTGCTACATTACGAAATACATGTGTGCGTACCAGTTGACTGTAAACACTGCACCCCACTCCACACTTCTTCCCTTGGCAGGTTTGTCTCACAAACGTTATAAACAATTGTTGCAGCTTGGAACTGGTATTCATCTCTTAAGGCCCAGCTTTTCACCCCGCGTCACGCGCAGAGACGGGGAAATTCCGGTTCTGCAGTTTTGATTTTAGTTTTATTTTGGGGGGGGGGGGGGGGGGTGAAGGCTGGATTAGCTCACAAGGCTAAATCGCTGGCTTTTAAAGCAGACCAAGCAGGCCAGCAGCACGGTTCGATTCCCGTACCAGCCTCCCCGGACAGGCGCCGGAATGTGGCGACTAGGGGCTTTTCACAGTAATTTCATTGAAGCCTACTCGTGACAATAAGCGATTTTCATTTTCATTTCATTTTTCATTATAAATCGGGTCCGTCACCCCTGGTTTTCCGGAGGTTGCCGGCTGTGGGGGAAGGGGCTGGGCTCTGTGATTCGGCAATTTGTTGAATTAAATTTTTAAAAAGCTAATTCAAAAAACACCTCCAGCCCTCACCCCTCTCAGCTGCCCACACACTCCTCATTCCAACCTATGCCACCTCACTCCCACCACCCCATGCCCCTCTCCCCAGTACCAGAACCTCTCATATCTTTTATGCTAATTCATAACCCTCTATTCACCACCCCATGGTTCCTTATAACCCCAATGGCCCCCACATCCCCATGGCCCCATGGCCAACTTAGCGCCAACTCACACCAATCCATGCCACACACTTCCATTACCCCATTCATATCAACTCATCTGGTGTCCTTTGACAGTTCTTTGACAGTGTCATGACGATGTGAAATGATCATGTGGAATATTAATCTTTAATTTAATTGGCTGGTCAAACACATATATTGAGCTTCTTTATACGGGCATTTTAAAGGAAGCAAAGACATTTACTTAAAATGGCTGCTGCAGGTCAGCTGAGACATCTGGGGTGGGATTCTTTAATCCCGCGGCAGCGTGTCCATGCCGTCGCGTTTTACGATGGCGTGAACGGGCCAACCCGATGACTAATTCTGGCCCCTACAGGGGGCCAGCGTGGCACTGGAGCGGTTCATGCTGCTCCAGCTACTGATCCCGGCATGAACTGGGCGCCGCAGGATCTGCGCATGTGCAGTGGTTTCCTTCAACGCACCGACCCCGACGCAACATGGCGCAGGACTACAGGGGCCAGCGCGAGGGAAAGGAGGCCCCCAGACAGAGAGGCCGGCCCACCAATCAGTGGGCCCCGATTGCGGGCCAGGCCACATCGGAGCCCCCCCCCCCAGGACCGGACACCCCCTCCCCCCCCCCCACAGACCACTTCCTCACCCGACTGGGGGTTGAAGGAAGCCACTGCGCATGCGCGCGTTGGCACCGGCGCCACTGTGCATGCGCGGATCCCGTGCCGCCCAGTTCACAGCGGGATCAGCAGCCAGAGCGGCATGAACCGCTCCAATGCCGTGCTGGCTCTCTGTAGGGGCCAGAATTAGTCGTCGGGTTGGCCCGTTCACGCCGTCGTAAAACGCGACGACGTGGACACTCTGCCGTAGGATTAGATAATCCCGCCCCAGTGATACAGGTTTTCCAATTCCTGGAAGTTTCCAATGTGGTCATGACAGGTCAAGGCAAACCACATCGGGAATTTAACATCCGTTGATGTCGAGAATTATTTCAAAGATGAACTGAAACTTATAAGCAATTTGCATTCCTATAAACCTACCTTGCAGGCAGAGACAGAAAGTCTAGCGCGGTGATTCTCAAAGTTTTTTTCCTGGGACCCATTTTTGCCAATCGCCCGATGTTCAGGACCAATGCTGGCTGACCCTCGCAACCAAAGCCACATTGGCTTACCTTTAATGTGACAGGTGAGTCTGCTTGGTGCTCACAGAAGGAGATGGCAATGCACGTTTCAAGTGCAGAGTTCAGCAGAATCCTTTATGCCGTTTTCATCTTTATGAGAACGGAAAATCCAACCTCATACATGTAGGTCGTCGTGAAGGGCAATGGCAGCAAAATGCTAATTTTATGCAGCACTGGATACTCCTCGGAGATGCTACTCCAGAATGCTGACAGCCTCATGGACTTGCGGTGTTTTTTTAATCGGCTGTCACAGGTCAGGTGCAGCAGCTCATTCTCCTCATTTGGAGTCAGCTGCAAGTTAATAACTGACTCTGGGGTCTTAAACTCAAAAGGACTTTTCACCCACCACTTCTCCTCTGGAACGTAGCGTAAAAAACTGTTGATCAGCGATGCGTGATGCGGCTGAATAAGGCTTGCCAGTCTATTGACAGTTCCCTTACTAACACTGTTTTCTTTGATGTGTCATTGCAGTGTGGGGAACATGTAGTTTTTGGCTTTGTACTCGCATTTGCCAAACTTTCAATTACTTTTGGAAAGCATCTATTTCTTCATAGTTCCAAAAGCAATCATCCTTCCCTTGCAATTTGAAGTTAAGTTCATTTTGAATTGAAAAGATGTCTGCAGGGTAAGACATAGTTAGCATCCAAGTTTCCTCACCAAAGATTTCAGAAAATGATGTAGGCGTGGATTTCATACCTCTGTTCATAAACTCTGCCAAGCACCTGACACCTTGATAGCCAACGTACCTCTGTGTGGAACAATAAATCTGTGTGCTTGACCCCCATTTGGAACACAGAGTCTCGAAAAGCTTGGTATTCAGTGCACTGTGTTTAATTAAATTCATGACTTTACACAATTCCTTTCAACATCACTTCAAGATCCGATGGAATTCCTTTGGATGCCAATGCCTCACAGTAAATAAGCAATGATTCCAAACAATGTCCTGCTCTGTTTTTCCGTGGATTCTCCAGAGCATCTCTCTCCTGCAGATTCCGATGTGAGATTCTGGCCAGTAGGTACGCTGCCTATTTGTGTCTCTGGCCTCCTCTTTCTTGTAACAAAACGATCCATGTTCACAGTCCTCGTGCCTTGCTTGAAAGTGAAAGAAGCTGACCTCCAAGAAATTTCGCACTAAAAGCACGTACAGAATGCTTGGCAGAAAGTGTTGTGCAGGGTGTGCTGACTTGATCATTGTTGCCTCTTCTGGTCGGAAGACTGCATGGCTGATTATGCAGTGGTTTGGCACAGTAAGAATAAATATTTTTTTCGAAAACACTGCGACCCTTAGCTCTACGACCCTTCTGACACGTGCCTGTGACCCACACGTGGGTCATGACCCCCACTTTGAAAAACCCTGGTCTAGCAAGAGAATGATGTGGAGATGCCGGCGTTGGACTGGGGTGAGCACAGTAAGAAGTCTTACAACACCAGGTTAAAGTCCAACAGGTTTGTTTCAAACACGAGCTTTCGGAGCACGGCTCCTTCTTCAAGAGAATGACTATATAGAAGGCGTTCTTTCCAGCTCAATGCAGGGAAGAATGATCTACTCAGAAGTGATGGCTGCGATATTTAAAAAAATAATTGGCTAGGCCTTAACACAATAGCCAAAGTCTGTAAGGTCATGAGCAAATGAATTATCTTCTGTGGAATACTCATAATTAAGGGAAGCAAAGTTATATGACCAGAATCTGAGTCTGAAGTAAAAGTCTGCAAATGGACAAGCAACACCATCCCCCTCTCTGCTGTCCTCAAGTTCAAGATCCTGGGCGGGATTCTCCGTTGGCCGATCCAGGAATCGGGAAATGCGATTGGGAGGAGAATCGATTCCGATGCCAAAATCGCAGGTGCTGGTTTCACACCAAATCACAATTCTCCGTCGACTCGACAGCGTGACAATGAGTTCCAGAACGCACGTACAGTAAACGCCATTGGCACATCATTAGCGGGCACGGCCCAGTATTGTCCGGGACCTCCGTGATACTCCACTTCCACTGGGGCGAATTCCTGATGCCAATGTTCACTTGTGCTTTTAAAAATCGTGAACCAGGCGCCATGGCTGCTGAGGGAGAGAAAGGGGGTACGGAAAGTGTCCAACATCACCATCATTTACTGACGGTCGTGCCGCTGGCCGGGGGGTTTCTGCCAGGGCCGGGGGGAGGACTGTGAGTAGCAGGGGGTGGCCAGGAAGTGGGCTGTGGGGTCAGGGTGGATGGGCACGGAACACCATTGCTGCTGCCTGCAAGGTAGCCATGCAGCTGTACACGCCGCTGACTGCCCACTGTGAACTTAGGGCCTTAGGGCCACAGGTAGTATGGATCTCCCCCCGGGCACCCCCTAGGTAACCTCTGGCCCCAACCGGCCCATCAGCGGGATGGGCACGCTCAAGCACAACCAGTGCCATCTTGATGGCTGGGATGAGTGTGAGTGTGTGTGTGTGGAGTAAGGTGTGTACATTTGGCTGCAGCTTGTCATCCGCCTCAGTGTCAATCACAAATCCGGCGAATCCCGCACCATTTCTCATTGGAATCGATTGCTTTCCACGTTGCGCCAGTGCTAGCCCCTCAATGGACGTTGAATCAGTCCGGGTGCGGCGCCAGTTTTACTGCCGTGGAGGTCCATGAATCCTGCATCGGTTTCAACACTTAGACTCAGGAAAGGAGAATCGAGCTGCCCACCTTTGTTACATTTTGGAATCCATCACAGAGATTGAGAATTTCAATTGAAAAGCACCTCAGGTACAGAACATCCACCTCATAAGAGACAGATTTCAGTTGAAAAGAGGTTGGGTTGGATTCTCCGCCCTGCCGCACCACATTTCAGATTCATCCTGCCGGCGGGATGTTCCGTTACGCCGGCCGGTCAATGGGGTTTCCGATTGTGGGGAAACCCCCGGGCTGCCGGCAAAACGGAGCATCCTGCCGGCGGAGAATCCAGCCGATTGACTCCAGAATTTGTAGTTTACATTGGCCGCAACCCCATTAGAATTTCAAGGCAACTGTGAGAGAAATCTGCCGCAGCCACAGTTAGCAGGGAGGGTTTCAAAAACAATGAACTCTCTATTTTTTGCCTTTTGTCATTAAATCTTTATTTGTCCAAAAATTAACCTCCACTGTGTAACTTTTAATTTTGCATTCCTGTGTATGTGTGTGGGAGTATTGCGAACATTGTGATGTGTATTCACTTTTTAAAATATCTTTACAACTTTGCATGGTTGGTTTTTAGCACAATAAAAACTAACCACCTTTGCATTTAAATTCAGGAAAGCCTGTCAGACTGAGTTCATTGTACTCAGCATGTAAATGGTTAATACAGACACTGAGGGCGCAATTCTCCACACTCACGACGGTGCGGAGAATAGCGAGGCTCGTAAAATTTTACGGCCACGTTCGTCCGACGCCCTCCCGCTATTCTCCCCCCCCCCCCCCCCCCCCCCCCCACGCCCGACTCCCGATACGAATCGCTGCCGCCGTTTTTTTACGGCCAGCAGCGATTCTCAGCTGGCCGATGGGCTGAGTTCCCAGCCCTTTACGGCTGTTTTTACGAACGGCAAACACACCTGGTCTGGCCGTTCGTAAAAACGGCCGTAAAGTGCCGATTTTTAAAACCATGGCACCGATTGGCACGGCAGTACCACGGCCGTGCCAAGGGTGCCATGGGCCCGCGATCGGTGCCCACCGATCGCGGGCAGCGGGCCCGATGCCCACGCACTCTTTGTCCCTCCGCCGCCCCGCTGTATCACTTCGCGGGGCGGCTGAGGGGCATCCCGGCCCGCGCATGCGCGGGTTTCGCGCAAATGCACGATGACGTCATCCGCGCATGCGCGGGTTGGAGTCTTCCAATCCGCGCATGCGCGGCTGACGTCATATGATGCGTCAGCCGGCGCAAACTCTGGCAAGCGGGCTTAACGAAATTCGTTAAGCCCGCGATGCCGGCGTTTACGGCGGCGGCATGCTAGCCCCGACCGGGGACCAGAATCGGTTCCCGGTCGGGGAGGGGGGGGGGCTGGCGTCAAACCCGCCCGGATTTGACGCCAGCCTTACGATTTCTCCCCCTCTGGGAGAATCGCGCCCTGAATCTTCATCCTTATTACCAACATCTCTGTTACGAGCAATCAAGGAGTGGGAAATAAATGCTGAGTCCTGCCACTTGTCCTCGCCAGTTATAATAACAGCTTTGAAGAGATGAACACTTTTGTGACAGGTTTGACAGTTCTTTGACAGCTCTTACCTGGTCTAACCTGCACACTCCCGGTTTCACATCCCTGGCCTATCAAAATTCCACTTCAGTGGAGGCAACTGGTGATTTTAATGGGCAGCAGCCTCTGTAAACCATGCATGTGTGGAACCGGACCCAGCTCCTGTCCCACTTCCATGAAAATAGGAAGTGCCATGTTTGGGAACAAGACTGAGGATTCTTGGCCATTTCTGCAGTGACGGGGAGGCTGTCCATTGTAATGAAAATCTGGGCCTCAGAACCAGGACAAGAGAACCGGTTTTAACTCCCAAGTGGGAATCCAGTAGCGCAAGGGTGCGGCACATGACAAGACTCCACAATGTTGTGGGTTTGAGGCCTGGGTCTCATTGGCAGAATTACAGAAAGGGGCATTTCACACTGTGCCCCATTTGTTAGATTTTTTTTTCCCTCCCCCTTCAGCTCGAAACATTTTGTGCTATAAATTGCTGGTATGAGTGAACATCTGGGATCTTGCTGAATGACACGGCTAACTGTCCGTCTCCTAAACCAATGATATCTAAGGATAAAGAAAGAAACAGCAGAGAAGGGAAAAGGTGAATTCGAGCCAAGTAAAAAAAAAGAAATAAAATTGTACTGAGAGAGAACTGTAAAAACTTTGGGCTGGATTCTCGCGAAATGGGACTATGTCCCCACGCTAAGGTAAAAGGCTGGAGTAGGCGAAGGATTTTGTTACAATGGAAGGATGCGAGGCCCCCAAGCGTGGAGACCCGGATCAATGACATGGCGGGTTTTATTAAGCTAGAGAAGGTCAAATTCACCCTGAGAGGATCGGTACAAGGGTTCTTTAGGTGATGGCAACCTTTCCTCGACTTTCTGGCTCAACGATAGGGTACGGGGACAGCAGCATCAGCAACCCGGGGGGGAAAGGGGGGGGGGGGGGGGAAGGGGGGGGGGGGGGGAACAATGACTATGTTTGTTTATTTAATTTTAATTTATTTTTAAGTTCTCTTGTTGGGGTTGGGTGGTGGGGGGATATGATACATGCGTTGATACGGTCTGGGGGGTGTTACAGTTGTTATGGGTTATTTTGTTGCATTTCATTGTTTGTTGTTATATTTTCTGTAAAAAATTCCAATAAAAATTATTTTTTAAAAAGGCTGGAGTTTTACTCTGGAGTTTCTGGCAGAAACGATGAGCTGATTCAGTGACCTGCAGGGGGCTGACAGGGGCCCAGAGTAATTCACACAGCTTTAGCTGCAGATATGGGCCCCCATACATCCGGTTTTGAGTCCGCGAATGCACACAGCGGCGAGTGCCATGGCGGACTCGGACTGCGGAGACAGATTGAAAATATAGACCCCCACGATCGGCCATGCGCCTGAGCATCCGACTGCGTGGATCTGTCCCCCAGCTGCATATAAGGCCCCCCCCCCCCCCCCCCCCCCCCCCCGCTCCCCATCAGGGCAGCCGCGGACTGAGTCTGTAGCCGCCACATGAGCATCCCGACCGGCAATACCAGGTTAGTTACACGCCGTCGGAAACTCGGCCGGTCGGGAGCGGAGGATCACTGGGCTGGCCTCTGTCAATGGGCCCCCAGCCGCGCGACGTACTCCTCGATCACGCCGATTCTCGGGTCTTCTGTGAGGCCTTGGCGTTGTGGGAGGGTTGCTGAGACAGCTGCTTCCCATCCTCCGTCCTGCTCCATTGGGAAGAAAGTAATGACACCCACAGCAAGTATAGAAAGTTTCCTGATGATTGCAAGTCAATAAAGGTAAAGGTATTTCCTTAATAATGAGATGTATGTTTCCTCCAATGCCACTCTACCTGCCTTGCTCAGAATTGGAACAATTATAACTGTGGAGTCTCATGCTTCCAGGTAGTAAAATGTTCTTGCAGGTTGTTTAAATATAAAGGGCTGGATTCTCCGCAGTCCCACGGCGAAATCGCGTTCGGTGCGGGGGGCGGAGAATCCAATTTCACGCCGAAATCCAGGACTGCATACAGGAGGCTGGATTTGGTTGGAAGACATCAAAGGAGCAGTAGTAGCAATCTAGAATGAGGGACTCTTCTAACAAATAGAGCCATAGAAGCATGAAAACAGGCCCTTCAGCCCAACTTGTCCATGCCGCCCAGTTTTTACCACTAAAACAGCTAATCATCCCATGATCCTGAGCTCCATCTTTACACTCCTTCAGGTGGCTACAGACACCAATCCTGCTAGATTTTGCTGGGTGGTTAAGGACTGGGTGGGGCAGCTGACATTTTGGGTTAAGATATAATGAGGGGTGTCTATGACATAGTGAGATTACTATCATGCCTGGGGTAGGCCTCTAAGCCTGAACCAAAAGCTGGTGTTAACATGGCAGTGGTGGGAGAGAATAGAAGTGCAAGAAGGCAGAAATCCGCAGCCAAGTCCCTTTGTTGCCTGGAAGGGTGGTTCGAAATTGATCTTATTGTGTTCTGGCTCACTTTAAGCCCTGTCCTAAGTGCTGATAGGGATTTTTCTAGACTGTCCTGGGTGGTGGCTGCACCAGTATCAGAAATATGGAGATGGATATTAATTTCATTATGGATAGACTGATTAAACTAATCATAACCATTCTATAGCCTTTGAACGTAGAAATGGCCTGCACATGTTACCTGGATGTCAAGCTCAGACTGTTGTAAACATGCCATATAATTTGGCAAACCGTGAAAGCACATAGCAGCAAGGTATTAGCTCCATGAGACTGGAGAACATCTGACTGTGACTCACTACAATCTCCACTGCCTGGCTGAGAAACAATGGAAAGTCTTGTTCGTACAAAAATGAGATCTGCCATATCAGCTTTGGGCCCATATTTCAGATTATGTAAAATCATAGACCGGAATGATACTGCCAATAAGGTGACCATTCAGCCTAGTCCGGCTCTCCTACACTTTTCTTGTAGTCCTGTAAATATTTCCTTTACAAGTATGGATCCAATTTTCTTTTGAAAGTTACTGGTGGATCTGCTTTCACCACCTTTTCAGGTCGTCCAACCTAGATTAATAATAAGAATGATCTTTATTGTCACAAGTAGGCTTACATTAACACTGCAATGAAGTTACTGTGAAAAACCCCTAGTCGCCACATTCCGGTGCCTGTTCGGGTACACAGAGGGAGAATTCAAAATGTCCAAATTACCTAACAGCATGTCTTTTGGGATTTGTGGGAGGAAACCGGAGCCCTCGGGAGAAACCCACGCAGACACAGGGAGAACGTGCAGACACCGCACAGGCAGTGACCCAAGCCAGGGATTGAACCTTGGGACTCTGGTGCTGTGAAGCAACAGTGCTAGCCACTGTGCTACTGTGGCACAGAACAATTTACTACATAAAACTAACTCTCACCTCTTCTCGGAGTCATTTGTCAATTATCCTAATCTGGATCTATTAATCTGCTACCAGAACTATTTGAAAGGTGTTTGACAATATGAATGACAATGTAGATATCTTACCCGGATGTACAAAGGATAAATGCAATGAGAAAGTAAAGGCCACCAGTTTCATACTGAGTAAAATTACAAGTTCATTGGTTCTGGGAGGGAGGGTTTGTAAGACTCGAAAGTTCACTAGCTAGCCTTGACAATCTGCAAACTTCCCTAATCATCAACAACTAATCTATAACAACCAGGCTCTGGAGCCCTGAGTATTCAACAATGCAACAGACAATTGATTATTTTAGAACACATCACTTGGGGTAATCCATTTTTTTTTTCTTAAAGTTGCATCTGACAGAAACTAGGCAGGAATGGAATTAAATTCAAGGATAATATGGGGAGCAATGTGCGAGGCTGTTATATCAACTTCCACAGTGTTCCAAACAAGAACAGAGGCTTCCCTAGATATGGGATAAATTCAATGCTCATCATCCAATAAACTTATAGACAGGGCATGCTGGTGCAATGTATTTGTGTCCTGGATAGGCAGGAGGTGTATTTATGCTTAATATTCTCAATGTAATTAACTAATTGCCCATCTGAGCCACATTAATTTTTTTTTTTTTTTCCTTTTTTTTTATAAATTTAGATTATCCAATTATTTTTTCCAATTAAGGGGGCAATTTAGCTTGGCCAATCCACCTACTCTGCACATTTTTGGGTTGTGGGGGCGAAACCCACGCAGACATGGGGAGAATGTGCAAACTCCACACGGACAGTGACCCAGAGCCGGGATCGAACCTGGGACCTCAGCGCCGTGAGGCGGTTGTGCTAACCACTAGGCCACCGTGCGGCCCCTGAGCCACATTATTGAGGAAAAATGCTAAGAGGGAACTACAAGACAAGGGAAAGGGAAATGAAATTCACAAATTTCATGCCTCCATTCATGGCTGAAAAATGGTGCATGGCCCGAGGCCACATCAGACAGAAAGACCAATAAATGAAATCCAAAAGGTGGACATAAAAAAACAAGTAGCTTTCATACTTTCCATTATTTTATACCAAATATATGGCTGTCAAGAAAATAGTTTTCCCTCATCTTGTGATTATTTTATTAACATTTGTGCGTTTCTATTAATTTCAATTGACTTTGTTAGAAAAGGGAAAAGGTCTGACAAATACCCGACAAGGTTAATTCTGATCCTGCATTTCTCACAGAATTTCATGTTTCTTCTTTGCCGTTTAATGCGCTATATCATAGGAAGCAACAAATTAAATTCCCCAAAGGTAAGAATCCAATTTAATAGAATGTAGAACATAATTAATCCTATATTAAATGTTCAGTGAAAAGTCATCCTCCGCCAACTGCTTTGAATAATTTGCTACTGTGACACTGTCCAGCTTGTAACAAAACACTATTTCTTCCAGTGCAGTTTGCGAAACATTTCCAAAATGTCTCAGAACGCCATGTTTTGATTTCCAATTTTGGCAGCAGTGATATATTACAGCAAACAAGATAGTAGTACAGAGATTTCAAGAAATATAGAATGGGTAGCCATTTTCTAATGTGGAACTAAGCCCATTGTTTCGATTTCTGCCTTTAGGCACTGTATATGCGTTATTTCCCTGTTGCCCACTGATAATGTTTTATTATAGACAAAGTGCCAAGAATTCTGAAGCATGTTAGACCTAAATTTGGTGACAAGCCAAATCAAATTTTATAGAATCAGAAAATGAATCCTACCGCAGGTCGATTCAGTTACTCTGAGAGATTATAAGTGTTCTAACTAGATTTCAACGTTAATTTTCTAATTAAGGGAACAGTTACAGCTACTGTCATGGATCTGAGAATGGTCACGACAGTTCCAGTTATGACCACTTTTTGTCTCCTGCCTCATTCTGATTTTTAAAAAAAATTTAGAGTACCCAATTCATTTTTTCCAATTAAGGGGCAATTTAGAGGGGCCAATTCACCTACCCTGCACATCTTTGGTTTGTGTGGGCGAAACCCACACAGACACGCGAGGCAGCAGGGCTAACCTGTGGGTCGCCATCTTGTGGACCTCCAATCATTTCAAATGAGCATTAATTAAGAGGAGGAACATTGAACCTGAAATGGGCTGGCAAAGTCGGCATGCAATTGTACCCATGGCTGTCTTGGCCAATCCCAAAGGTGATGGGGCACAGCCGGTGGGAGCTTCTGATGCTCTTGACAGATGGAGCATTGCTGGGTCATGTTCTCAACATCCGCACCCAGGCCTGACCACTCGATGTAACTGTGCGGCAACATCTCAATTTTGGACACACAAACCTTTGACCAAATAGTAGTTCTCATGGGGCAGTACTTTAACCCAACTCCATCCGTTCTTGTACAGTGGTATCATTTTAATATGGAGGAACTTTACGCCAAGCTGGCGGGTGGACCTTTGTTCATTAAACTTGATACGAGTCACGCGTATTTACAACTTGAGTTGGACGCGGCCTCCGAAAATATGTTACGCAGAGAAGACCTTACAAATAAACCTGGTTGCCTTTCGGTATGTCCTCTGCCTGTGCTATATTTCAACAAGTAATTGAGAACACGGTAGCACAAGTGGATAGCACTATGGCTTCACAGCGCCAGGGTCCCAGGTTCGATTCCCCGCTGGGTCACTGTCTGTGCGGAGTCTGCACGTTCTCCCCGTGTCTGCGTGGGTTTCCTCCGGGTGATCCAGTTTCCTCCCACAGTCCAAAGACGTGCAGGTTAGGTGGACTGGACATGCTAAATTGCCCTTGGTATCCAAAAAGGTGGGGGGGTTATTGGGTTAGGGTGGAAGTGAGGGCTTAAGTGGGTCAGTGCAGACTCGATGGGCCGAATGGCCTCCTTCTGCACTGTATGTTCTATGTTCTAACATCCTGAGGGAATTGCCGTGCGTGTCGGTCTATTTAGTCGTTCATCATCACTGTAAATTCTTTAATCTATGATCCGCATGTGTATTATAAGTTATATGTTTTACTGTTGTATTTCTACCATCCAACCAGCAGGTGGGGCGAAGACAGAGTCCCAGGATGCGGATGCACCATTTGCTCCTTCAGAAGGTGTTTGCAAGGAGTTGATAGCAGTCGCAGATTAGGACGCTCTGTTGTATCTTAGTGTAAGTTAATGTTGGACATTTATTTCCAACTATATTCATCTTAGACAATTTAGTTATTTGTTAATGTATAGTAAGTAATAAATAGTTTTGTTTAGAAAACAAAGGGCGGAATTCTCCGCTCCTGTGGAAAATCGAGAAGGCCATTGTGAACTCGGCCGAATTTCACGACGGCCTCGGAGGCCGCTCCTCTCACCTTATTCACCCCCACCCGGGGGGGGGGGCTAGGAATGGCGCTCCGTTATTCTCGGCTGCCGGGCCTTGTCGCTGGTGTCAAGGCCCGGCGCGCGAGAATGACGTGGCCGGCGCGCCTAATGACATCAGACGCGCATGCGTGGTTGCCGTCTTCCCCTCTGCCGCCCCGCAAGACGTGGCGGCTTGATCTTGCGGGGCGGCGGAGGGGAAAGAGTGCGTCCCTTCGAGACGCCGGCCCAACGATCGGTGGGCACCGATCGCGGGCCAGTCCCCTCCCGAGCACGGCCGTGGTGCTCACTCCCCTCTCCGCCCCCCACAAGCGTCAAACCAGCGTTTGGCGCCATGTTCACGACGGCAGCGACCAGGTATGAGTCGCCCGGCCCTCCCGGGATTCTCCCACCCGGCGTGGGGAGCGGAGAATCGCGCCCAAAGTCTAATGTTCTTTGTTCACATCAGCCCAATCAAAGAACATAACAGTGAGCTTACCACAATGGGCGTGATATACAGCACAACGCCTCGCGAGATCTAACACGATCCCGTGAGGCGTTGCGAGCCGGGTAAGTCCTGGGAGCGGGGGCTCCCGACTTTTATTGGCCATGCTGCTTTTCGGGCGCAATGTGGCCATTAAATTGCGCTCAAGATGTTGGTAAAATTTAAATTGTCCCCTTAGCATTCTTGATTGTCTCGATCGCAACCATTTTAACATCGGCTTTTTGCTTTGCAATGAGTACTCATCTGAATCAGTCAGCAGCCTCAATAATACATGTAAATCAGGCTCTTCTGATGTTATTAGGGCCTCAGTGCAGATTTAGTGATCTAAGCAAAGTATCTATAATGGTGCAGTCAGACCTGGCAGTCAGACCTGGCAGGCACCCAGCAGGCAAACAAGTTTAAACTGAACCGCCTGTTCGCAGGCTACAAGCTGATAAGCTGCCCCTGGACACCAGTTTTGGGAGGCAACTGGCCAGAGGAATGTTAATAAGGCTCAAGTATTAACAGGATTGGGGCTTTTGCTGGAGTCCTCAGGCAGGGGGCCAAGTGTGTCCCATCAGATTTTTATCCAGGAGTTACAATTTCCCTTTGAATGTACAGAGAGTCAGGAGTGGAGAATTCTTGTTCCCTAACTAGGTAAATTGAAGTTGTGCCATTTTCCCAAAGAGTTGACAAGATCCAACAGCTACCTGAGCATTTTGCATCCATGGGCGGAATTTTCCCACAAAATGGCTTGGCACGAAAGCTGGTGTAATTCCTGCCGGTCCCCGCATGAAAAATGCTGCACCTGAGAAATGAAGCATCTGATTCGGCCGTCCCCGGGGTATATGGGCACTTTAATCAAGGGGGCTTTTTCTCATTCGAGCCAGGAGGATAGCTGTGAGAAAACCAGCTCCTCGATTAGTGGACGGGGCCCTCACCCGTATGCTGGATGCCATGGTGGTGAGACGGGCAGCAATATACCCTCGGGCTGGCAGGAGACCCTCCAGCAAGATAACGAATCTCACCTGGGAGACGGTCGCGGCACTGGTCAGTGCCAGTAGCCTGCACAAGAGGAAAGGGGGTGCAATGCCATGAGAAGAAGAACAACTTACTTTGTTCCGGCAGGGTATGTGCTGCCTGTCTCCTCCCTGAACTCCACCTTGCTGTTACCTGTTGAAATGTCACCTCGATCCCACATGCTGCTACCCCACTGGGCCCCAGCACCTGACCTCTCACAAGCTTCCTCACATTGTCGCCACTCCTCTTAAGAACCTCTCCCGGCTTATGCGCAGTGCTCACACATGTCAGGTATCATCGATATCTGACTTACCTGGTGGCCAGCATCATTTCCATTTGTGTTTCTGCCGGATAAGCTCACCCACAACCACTGAGAACAAGGGACAACGGGCCATGGGATGCCCGAGCTGAAGATCCTGACTCCTTTTGAGGAGAGGGCCCTAGAACTCATAGGGGTGGAGCAGGAGTGGGCCTGTACAGGAGGTGGTGGCCCTGCGAGAGCAAAGCGAGGAGTCACTGCAGGTTCATCCAGATGACCAAACTCAAGTCAGTTCTGTGTATCCCAGACCATTGCCCTGGGCATGTATTAATACCAAGTCCCTTTCCTTGCAGGAACATCACCCGATCAGTCTGGCCCATCCACCAGCAGAGTCCCACTACCCACCCTCGACACAGCCTAGGAGGAGATGTCCGAGGAGGACATCAAAAAAGTGTCATGGTTGTCACCCACAGCATCCACCAGTACAGAGACGCGCACCTAAGTGGACGATCTTAGCAGTCAGGTTTCTTGTTAACCGCACAGCTTCTGATGCAGATCAAATGGAGGCAGGAATATCCCAAGGATCGGACAGTCAGAGGCCTGCTGTAGCCCTGGATTCAGCTGTGCCCAGCGCCGGCCCTAGGGTTGCTGGCGCCCCGGGCAAGCTGAACTTCGGCGCCCTTTGGGGGGGGGGGGGGGGGGGGGGGGCGGCGAGGAGGGGCGGGGGGGCGGGGCCAAGGGGGGGGCGAGGGGGTGGGCGGGGCCGAGGAGGGCGGGGCCGAGGAGGGGCGGGGGGGCGGACCCGAGGGGGAGGCGGGTGGGGGCGGACCCAAGGGGGGGCGGACCCGAGGAGGGGGCGGGGGGGGGGGACCTGAAGTGGGGGCGGACCCGGGGGGGCGGACCCGAGGGGGGCGGACCCGGGGGGGGGGGGCGGACCTGAAGGGGGCGGACCCGAATGGGGGCCTGGGGGGGCGGACCCGAGGGGGGGGCGGACCCAAGGGCAATACCAGCCAGGTATCGTGCCTCTGGACACGTTTGTCCCTTAGCTGCATGAGATGCAAAGGCAGAGCGGGGAATACCAGGAAGGGGTGTCAGTGACATTTCTGCGACTGCAAGTTTGATTGGCGGAGTCCCAAAGCCTTCTGTCGCATGAGATGGTGCTGGCAATGCATGGCACCCATGCCAAAACTGCAAGGGTGCCTTCCGCAGTGGAAAGCCTGGGGCTTGGGGTCAGATCCGTGGCAGGAGAACCCCTGAGGGCCATGGCTAAGGGGTTCAACTGCATGGTGCAGACAATGGGTGCTGGCAGCACCAGATGACAATAAGGCTTCTGGAGCTCACTCCAGCTGTCCCTCCAGTCCCGACATCGTTTCCAGTGTGGAAGCTGTGACCAAATCCAGAAGAATAATTGTGGCCCTAACAATGATGTAGTGCCTGGGGCCAAAATCTCACTTCCACTGCAACACAGGTAGAAGCCAACCCGGTCTCAGTGTGGCAGTGGGAGCTCAGATTGAAGTCATGCAACCCATGCTTGTTACCATAGAGACTCTATCTGCTGCCATCATGGCCGTGGATACCAGTGTGGCTACAGCAATCCAACAATCTGTTCTTCAACACATTACTAGTCTGCTCAGGCACCAACCCAGGATACTGGCAGTGGCTCCATGGAGGAAGGCTCTGCTGTGCATTGTCAGGATAACAACATTTGTCTTCCCCACACTGCCGCTCCACCAGTGTCCTTGTTGTTGCCTGACACCCAGCCAGCCCAGGCTGCTGCTACCCATGCTGAGGTGGTGCAGTTCAAAGCTGGGCTTTCGAGAGCTGGAGATGCTTGACGTCATTCCGGAAGGCCATGCAGTCTTATGCACACAGCAGATTGGAAACGTAAGAGGTGGCATGCTGTTGCAAGATTTAAACCGTGCAGTGGCTTAAGGAGCCAAATTTCTCTGAAAACCTTACTTTGCAGTATGGAGTAAGAGCGAAGAACAATCTCAGGCCAATAGCCTGAATTGTAGACACATGGGGGCGCTGTTGTACTCCCTGTGTGGTCGAGGACAGGGCAGGGTAGAACCCTGGCACTTCCCCAGCACCTGGGTACCTGGGTACCTTTGCATTGCCAGCCTGGCACCTTGGCAGTGTCACCTGGGCACCCTAGCAGTGCCAGGCACTGCCAAGGTTGGGCCTGGTGGGAGCCATGACCATGAATGGAGTAGGGTAAGATTGGGGGGGGGGGGATCCTGAAAGCGGGAGTCCTGAAAGTGAGCGAGGAGGGGCGGGGATAGAGATCGGGGCAGCCTTTCAAAATGGTTTCCCAATCTGTGAGGAGCTGGCAAGTGTGGCCTCAAGAGGGAGAGACTCCCCAAGGCCCCAAAAAATGGCAAAGTGCCATTGAATAGCAGTGTCAATCTCAGCATTGCAACCATCATGAAACACCCCACCAAATGCACCCCAAACCGGACTTTGAAATGATTCCGGTGTATCATGCCCAGGAGCTGAAGTGTTGCGACAAAAGGTGCTGTTTGGAAAGACATTTTGGGATGCATGGGAAGAAGTCAAGGAAAAGAGGAGGTCAGGCTAAGTGGAAGGAGTTGGCGTTGGTTATTAGTACTATTTCCATGATTCTCCCTGCACAGCTCCTCAGTGCTGCATGATGTTTAATGACTTACGGCCAGTTTGGCAAATGAAGAGGAGCCAGCTACACCGTAAAAGAATGCAGTGTCTCAAGCATTCAATATCACCTTCCCTTTACTGTGATTAAGTGGCAGCTCTACCCTGCACAATACACACTTTTCAGTGCAAGACATTTTCCTTTCATACCTATACGTGTGCTTCTCCTCTCACTATCCAAAGCCTCAGATGGTAGGAAATAGATTGATTCAGAGATCCATGTTCTGCTTATTTACTCTTAAGCTGGAGGGCATCTCATGACAACCTCAGGCCAATTATAGTCTGGGTTGTTCAGGAAAAGCAATAAGGAGAGATTGGTCACAGGTAATGACCTCCAAATGAAGAGGAAGCCTGGACTACTGGGAAGGTCAACAGTGAAAAGTTTCTGAAATGGAAAAGCAGCATAAATGGAACAAGCTACACACTTGTTTTAGCCTCCAGTTCTTGCCGCTGACAGATCAATTTGCATGCTACACATATCATGATCCCACGATTACTCATTAAACTGCAAGTTTCAAACTGACTTGAATTGTGGGGAAGGCAGTAGCCATGCTTGTTTCTCTTCACCTCTCCTCCTCTTGAGCAAATCAGGAGTATCTTGTCCTTTGGGCTCAGGAACTGGGTCAATACTCAATTCATTTTAAGTACGCTCGAGAAATAAATAAACAGAGAATGGGTTGAATTTGAACCCAGGACGACCTGGCGAGAGGCTTGTGTCTGGAACTTGTACCACCTAGTCTACGGATTGATTTTCCTCTTCTTTGAAAAACTGTTCACCCCCATGGTGGGGAGAGGGAGAGAATAACAACTATGATATGCAGGAATTCTAGTGCATTCTTGAGGTCTTGAGGCACATCAAGGTACAAATGTCCCAGAAGTAGTTTCAAATGCGTGGTATGTCACCATGCTGTGGGAATGGTGCTGGATGTGATCCCTATTCTGTATCGAACTAATAAATATCTGTCAGGCTGGCAATGTGAGCAACATAACAGTCCTGAGTTGTTGGGGTAACAAACAAATCACTCAAAGTTCCTGGAGGGGGATTTTCCGTCTCGCAGCACCCGTTTTCTGGTGCGGCGCGCCTTGGCTGGCTGCGGATCCTCCGTCCCGGCAGACAGCCAATGAGGTTTCCCATTGTGGGCACCCCCCACGCCGTCGCCATCCGTGGGAGTGAATGCGCTGCCAGCAAAGTTAGAGGATCCTGCTGACGGAGAATCCAGCCCCCGGCCTTTGATGGTTACCAATGGCGGGGATTTTCCGTGCTGCGGTGGGGTGCGCCGGGGAAGGGAGGGTGGCGCCGGGTCAAAGGGGGGGTTGTGTGTGGAACCAGCTGGTGCCAGGTCCCTGAGGGAGACTGTGTCTTGGCGGCCGTCGGGGTACGCTACGTACCACAAGTCTGGGGCAAGACCAGAACATGTGGGCGTGGTTGGCCGGGCCTCCTTGGCACCATTCACATCTATCCTCCACCTCCAGGAAGAACCTGCTCATACGAGTTCTTGTCAAACGGGCTTTATGTACCACTTTTAGTTGCGTCAGACTGAGCCTTGCGCACGTGGAGGTGGAGTTCATCCTATGCAGTGCTTCGCTCCAGAATCCCCACCCTATTTAAATCCCCAGATCCTTCTCCTATTTCTTTCTTGTTGCCTCCAGTATGGTGTCGGCCCTTTCAACAGTCGGTCATACATGTCGCTACAGTTCCCTGTATCTAGGATGCTTGCGTCCAGTAACTCTTCCAGTAATGTCTGTCGTGCCGGTTGTGGGTACGTCCTTGTCTCCTTTCGTAGGAAGTTTTTGAGTTGCAGGTACCTCAGCTCGTTCCCCCTGGCTAGCTGGAATTTCTCTGTTAGTTCATCCATTGTTGCGACCCTGCCGTCCGTGTATAGGTCCCTGACTGTCAGTGCCCCTCCGTCCTGTCCCCACCTTTTGAAGGTGGCGTCAGTCAGTGCTGGTGCGAACTTATGGTTGTTGCAGATGGGAGCCTTGTCCGACATTTTGGTCAGGCCACATTGCTGCCGTATAGGAGAGGAAATTCACCTTTAAATTCTCACAGTGATGTAAAATGAGTAGCTGATATGCTACTAGTCTGTTTTATTTTTAAATTTTTTTGAGGAGTTCAGAATTAATGTTTAATAACTATTATCACTTGGAGCGGGGTAGAGATGGGGGGGGGGCGGGCGTTACCCAATCTCTCGGGGTATTATTGGGCGGCCAATGTGTCGATGGTGCGCAAGTGGGTAATGGAGGGGGAGGGGGCAGCATGGAAACGGATGGAGAGGGCGTCCTGTGGAGATACAAGCCTGGGGGCCCTGGTAACGGCGCCGTTGCCGCTCCCTCCTACGAGGTATACCACGAGTCCGGTGGTGGCGGCTACCCTCAAGATTTGGGGGCAGTGGAGGCGACATAGGGGAGAAGTGGGGGGCTCGATGGAGGCTCCGTTAAGGGGGAACCATAGGTTCGTCCCCGGGAACATTGATGGGGGGTTCCAGGGTTGGCACAGAGCGGGCATCAGACAGCTGAGGGACCTTTTTATTGATGGGAGGTGTGCGAGCCTGGGGGAGTTGGAGGAGAAATTTGGGCTCCCCCCGGGGAACATGTTCAGGTATCTGCAGGTAAAGGCATTTGCTAGGCGGCAGGTGGAGGGATTCCCTTCGCTTCCCGCGAGTGGGGTGAGCGACAGGGTGCTTTCGGGGGTCTGGGTCGGAGAGGGGAAGATATCTGATATCTACAAGGTTATGCAGGAGGCGGAGGAGGCGTCAGTAGAGGAGCTGAAAGCTAAGTGGGAGGGGCAACTGGGGGAACAGATCGAAGACGGGACATGGGCTGATGCCCTGGAGAGGGTTAATTCTTCCTCCTCGTGTGCGCGGCTTAGCCTCATCCAATTCAAGGTGCTGCACCGGGCCCACATGACTGGGACAAGGATGAGTAGGTTCTTTGGGGGTGAAGACAGGTGTGTCAGGTGCTCGGGGAGTCCAGCGAACCATGCCCATATGATCTGGGCATGCCCGGCGCTTGAGGAGTTCTGGAAAGGGGTGGCGAGGACAGTGTCGAGGGTGGTGGGATCCAGGGTCAAGCCAGGATGGGGACTCGCGATTTTTGGGGTTGGGGTGGAGCCGGGAGTGCAGGAGGCGAAAGAGGCCGGTGTGCTGGCCTTTGCGTCCCTAGTAGCCCGGCGAAGGATCTTGCTACAATGGAAGGATGCGAGGCCCCCAAGCGTGGAGACCTGGATCAATGACATGGTGGGTTTCATTAAGCTAGAGAAGGTCAAATTCGCCCTGAGAGGGTCGGTACAAGGGTTCTTTAGGCGGTGGCAACCTTTTCTCGACTTTCTGGCTCAACGATAGGGTACGGGGACAGTAGCAGCAGCAACCCGGGGGGGGGGGGGGGGGGGGGGGGAGGGGGAGGGAAAAGGGGGGGGGGGGAGGGAAAAGGGGGGGGGGGCGGACGATGACTATGTTTGTTTATTTAATTTAAATTTATTTTGAAGTTCTTTTGTTGTTCATTGGGGTTGGGGGGGGTGGGGGAATGGGATACATACGTCGATATGGTCTGGGGGTGGTACGGTTATTATGGGTTATTTTGTTGCATTGCATTGTTTGTCGTTATGTTTTATATTTTCTGTAAAAAATTCCAATAAAAATTATATTTAAAAAAAAATAACTATTATCATTTTAATATGTTTTTTCATCAATAAAGGTTACACTGTAAGCAACCAACAAGATATATAGAGTCATTCAAGAAGACTGCTTGAGCAATATTGTGTCACAGAATGCCTGATGGACCCATTACAATTGAATATGCAACACCCTGCCAGCCATCCATCATCAGCAGTCGGGAATTTTAAATGAGACAGCATCCAAATAACTGTTCAGTGATATGAGGTCTCTATAAGACGGTGGTGCCGTCTTATTTTTATACCAAAGATATTGGTCAGGCAATTGGATGCAGGGTGTGTCAGGTGCATGCAGTCTGCGTTTCTTGATTCTGTTCAAGCCCGGCTAGTTACTGCAATAAGCCTCTGAAATTAAGTTCATTTCAACACATATGAATTTTTTATTTTGTTTTGATTGTCTGAGAGAGGTACTAAGTGGAAGTCAGGTACTTTTCTACGATTAAAAAGAGCAAGAGGTAAGTTATTCCAGATGGCTTTCTCAAATTGAACTGAGCTACAGAACAGCACTGGTAGAGGCCACAGGGCAGATTGCTTCCCTTCATGCCCCATTTGATGTTGACGGTACACAGTGTTAGCAACGCTTCACTCTTTTTAGAAATGCTGTCAGTGTGGATTCAAAATTGCATCTATAAGTTTTTCGGACCGAGTACGTAAACAATCACCAAAACAACAACATGAAGGTATAAGAGAAAATGCTACAAATACGCAAGTCAATGCACGATTAAATAGTTTGGGGCTCAAAACAAGTGGAAAGCCAACGCCATTATTGCTACTCTCGCCGATGCAAGGCATGATTGAAATTCAGCAGCCTGCATGCCAATTGCAGACCTGTTAAATAAGTATGTTGTGTCCATTTGCACAGTGGAGGAAGGGAGACAAAAATCAGCAGTATAAGGACATTTTCAAAAAATTGTTTTAAATCCCAAAGCATTTTACTTTGCTTTCTAAATCTTTGTGTAAATACATTGGCAATCTGCCACAATATCGAGGATATTCAATGTACGTTTTTGAAGTATCTGTGAGTGTAATCTCGTTTTACATTTCCTATTGGGAAATTCTGAGCCAAAGCACATGGGCAGACACCGTACGAGCAGCGGTGAGTCTCAATAATCACGCTGAATCGATTTTCGTTTACTGCTAAAAATGATATATTTTTAGAGTGCGACAGGATTACTCTTCAATTAGATGATTATGGGGAAATATTGCGCAATGTCGTTTACACTTTATTAGGAATGTTATTCCTATTATTTTGATGCACCACCTGAAAATGAAGAGTGTGACACCTTTAATTACATTGGAAATGCAGAGGAAATATAAAACTTAATTGCCATTTACCGGGTAACCATCTCTTCCTGGAGCCCCCTGTGGATGTGGAATGAATGAAACAACAAAACAGAAAATATTATCACAAAGCCATATTTTCTGAATCTCAAAAAGAATCATTCTCTCTAGCTGCATGGCAAATAATGAACGTTAAAACTTATTAAATATAACTTGCACAAACTGCTAGACAGTAGTGCTGCAAAAACAGCGCATGAAACAGAAAACCCCATCTGTGCTTCGCATCCCCGTTATTCAACATTGATCAAAACACACTGAAATTTGCTGACTAACATTTATTTAAAGAGGGATTTATGATTTATCCCATTTTTGGACTGGGGTGCCCCACCTTGTGTCTTTGAGACTGCACAATTGCATCCCCCTGAGCCTGAGGGTGACATCTCTGAAGTTGAACTCAGTACTCCTGCTAAATTGCAGATGTTAATGGATCATGAAGCCCAGATTTAGAAAGTATCCACCAGTGAGGAAACGTTTGCTAATAAAAAAGCCCTTTCAAGAACTCCAGGTATTAAAATTCAAACAGCAAGTAAATGATATAAGCATAAATAGGAATGAGTAGCCGAAATTTTAAGAGCCAGATCGCTAGGACTCAGGGGTGCATGTGGCCCTCAGGGTGCAGATTGAATAACCCTGTTTTAGGATACTTGCATGAGAGGTTTAGTCACAGAATAGACACAATCAATTATCCAGTGATAATCTATATGCAGAGATAAACAGCTGTTTCTAATTTTCTAACCAAAATATACCATTAAATATAAAATAAAACATTCTGAGATTAAATGCAAAAGTCAAAAGAAAAGAAAAGTAGACAAAGAAAAAAAAAGAAATAAGTCTCCTTAACTCAGTGGACCCAATCAGCTTTGTGGTATTCACAATACTTACAGGGAATCCTGTAAAAGAAGAGATGGAGAAAACGATCAGCTAAAATATCATGATTTGTTTATGATATTTATTCATCCTAGTCTATAAGACACAAGTCTGTGTTATAAAGACTTATATTTTACAAAACATACATGATGCTCATGGAAGACATTTTTATAGCCGCCCAAATTTCAACGCATAACCCAGCATGGTCACTCACATTTACCAAAGTCCTGTCAGCGTGTTTATGGTAGGCAGTAATAATAATTACATTTTCCAATATTTGCTTATTTTATTAAAGAAAGGAGATAATATTCACAATGGGGACTATTTAAATGTGCAGTAAAATGTTAAACAGTTAAAATCTTGTAATTTTAAGTTGTACAATGATATCAAAAATGGCTAAGCTAGGTTTAGCTGTAAATCTAATGTCACTGCACATTTTATGGATCAAATCAAAACTGGAAATTATAAAATGTAGAGGCAGGGCAGCATGGTAGCGCAGTGGGTCAGCCCGGCTGCCTCATGGCGCCGAAGTCCCAGGTTTGATCCCGGTTCTGGGTCACTCTCTGTGTGGAGTTTGCACATTCTCCCCGTATTTGCGTTGTTTTCACCCCCACAACCCAAAGATGTGCAGGGTAGGTGGATTGGCCACGCTAAATTGTCCCTTAATTGGAAAAATGAATTGGGTACTCTAAATTGAGAGAAAAAAAAATACTGTTTAAAAAAAAATAAATAAAAAAATAAAATGTAGAGGCCAGGTTTGAACAAAAAAAATTATCCTGGAACTTCCTGCTATGCTTCCCTGCTGGTAGTGTACATTCTCATCGAGGATGCAAATGCAAATCTGCTAACACATATCACTAAAGGGCAGGCGTACAATTTCCTGTCTGACAGACAGAAAGTACAGAGAACTAATCTCTCCCATTTCAAATGGATGCTAAATGTCATCAAAGTTATTGATTGTCTCTTAAGCAATAACATTAACTTCCTCTTCCAGCCACAGACATTTTAAGTTATGGGTGTTACGTTCAGTGCCACTGACCTTATCTAACATCAGAGGTGAACTTGGCACATTCACCAGCATACCACCTAACATAGTTACGAACCCAGCACTGTTGCCTGCCAGTAAGTGAGGAGAATAATCCCTTCAGACTGAGCTTCAGTGTGGTGGCTATCACAGAATTATGAAGATCTGCCTCAAGTAATCCTCTGAGTGGACGTTCAGAGACTATTTCCTCGGGTGGATTTAGCTGTTACAAGGGGGCATAACTATAAGGTTCAGGGTGGGAGATATAGGAGGGATGTCCGAGGTAGGTTCTTTACTCAGAGAGTGGTTAGGGTGGGGAATGGCCTGCAGTGATAGTGGAGTCGGACACTTTAGGAACTTTCAAGCGGTTATTGGATAGGCACATGGAGCACACCAGAATGACAGGGAGTGGGATAGCTTGATCTTGGTTTCGGACAATGCTCGGCACAACATCGAGGGCCAAAGGGTCTGTTCTGTGCTGTACTGTTCTATGTTCTACCCACTCTCACAATAGGGGCAGTACTCCCAATAACAATAAACCTGTTGGGCCCTATCGAATGGCCTCGCTGTGCCCGACCCAGTGCCGTGGAGTGGCCGTTAATTCTCGCGACAGGCCTCTTGCAAGATTTGCAACGCTCTGAACACCTCGCAAGATCTAACGAGCAGTTAGGCTCACCTAAATATGTCTGTGCCGGATTCCCCCAGTGCCCAGAAACAAACACCCGGGAGACCTCGGCATGGCACCGTTTAACACTGGTCCACACAAAGATGGACCAGATGTAACGGCACTGGATGCGGTCTCCCAGGCCATTAGTAGCCCCTCGGTGGTCGGGTTCTGGGCAGGTGACACCCTGCACTCCAGTTTCCACCCGGGCACCTTGGCACTGCCATATTGGCACCTTGGAACTGCCACATGGGCACCCTAGCATTGCCACCTGGACACCTTGGCAGTACCAGTGTGGCACTCCAAGGTTTAACTTGTGTTGAAAAGTGATTGTGAAACTGGGCCACCTGTTTCAAAGACGTGAAGCACAATACAAAACTTTTCGTACAGAAGGAAGTTTGGGCTGTAGGAGAGCATGGCCGGGATTCTCTAAATTCGCGGGTGGGTGTTGACGCCGGTGTAATCACCCAAGTGTCAACAGGCCTCCCGGCCCAGCGATTCCGTGGCCCACAGGGGGCCAGCACGGCGCCGCACTGCTGCACGTAGCGCCGATACGCGGATCTGCACTGCCGGCCGTGGGTCCGCGCATGCGCTCGGTGGCCGCTTCCGCGCCGGGCTCGCACAACATGGCGGAGCCACACAGCAGCCGGCGCGGAAGAAGGTACGCTCCCCCTGGATCACGCACGCCCGCCAATTGGTGGCCCCCGAGCACGGGCCTGGCCGTCGTGGAGGCCCCCCCCCCAGAGTCTGATCCCCCCCCGCCCCCCACCAGGACGGCCACCGTGACCGCGGGTCCGAGCTCCCGCCGGCTGGAACCATGTTAGAACCACATCGGCGGCAACTCGTCTGGCTGATCGCGGAGAATTGCTTCGTGGGCCGATCCGGCGCCGCGTCGACTGCACACGTGAATCGGAGAATCCCGGCCCATGTACTTCATTATAGGCATCACAATTATTCACATGGGGGAGTTTTGGTTGATTTCACATTTGTAGCTTGTCCTGCACCTGGTGCTACCCCCTCAAATAGATAAATGACAGATCCACTGAAATTGGATTCTTAAAATGAGGTCACCGTTGTAAAATATCATTGCCTATTTTTCTATTTAGCAATGAGACTTTGGCCTCTTTCATTTGTGCTTGTTCCAACATCTGAAAATTTTTATTTGCTTTCTTTTGACAATGCTTCCCTTTCATGTTTAGTTGCTAAAATTGAAACAAGGTTTGAATGGAATGGAAATTAGTCATTGCAGGCTGCATGTTGAAACAGTGCTGTCCCAATTCTCCTTGCTCCATGGATCCTCCCCATCATGTTTTCCACTGTGCTCCCTGCCTAGGTGATGCCTAAAATTTAGAAAGCTAGGCCATATTGTGAAAATGTTACATCTCTTGTGTCTCTTAATTTTCTGATTCCGCCCACAGAGACCGAAAATTCCCATCCAAGATCGATGGACATTCCAATGGTCTGTGAAATTGCCCATCCCCACCCGTGATGATCCTCACGGCAGGTGGGACCAGAAGGTTTACCCATGATTTTTGCTGACAATTTTCAGCACTGGAGTGCTGAACTTGGTGCATTTGAGTGCTGCAGTGAGAGTTTGGTGACTGAGGGAGTTAGCTGAGGAGGGAGCAAGGTGCTCCTTTCATTTAATTTCTGCAAAGAGCGAGAAGGGAGCCAGGAGTTTACAGAGTGCAGCTGACTGGAAGCAGAGTCGGAGGGCAGAGGTCCAGTTGGTCTACAGGGCAGCTATATTCTGTAAAGTAAGAGGGGATGGAGGCTAGTGCAGTTGCATGCTCCTCCTGTAGGATGTGGGTGGTGAGGGATACCAGCAGTGTCCCTGCTCACTATACCTGCAGGAAGTGCACCCAACTCCAGCTCCTCCGAGACCGTGTTAGGGAACTGGAGCTGGAGCTGGATGAACTTTGGATCATCCAGGAGGCAGAGGGGGTTATCGAGAAGAGTTACAGGGAGGTAGGCACACCCAAGATACTGGACAAGAGTAGCTGGGTTACAGTCAGGGGAAAGAAAACTAACAAGCAGACAGTGCAGGGATCCCTCGTGGCCGTTCGCCTTCAAAACAAGTATACCGTTTTGGATGCTGTCGGGGGGGGATGACCTACCGGGGGAAGGCCCGAGCGGCCAGGTCTCTGGCACTGAGTCTGGCTCTCGGGCTCAGAAGGGAAGGGGGGAGAATAGAAAAGCAATAGTAATAGGAGATTCAATGGTTAGGGGAATAGATAGGAGATTCTGTGGTCGCGACGAGACTCCCGGAATGTATGTTGCCTCCCGGGTGCCAGGGCCAGGGATGTCTCGGATCGTGTCTTCAGGATCCTGAAGGGGGAGGGTGAGCAGCCAGAAGTCCCCGTGTGTGCGTGGGTTTCCTCCGGGTGCTCCGGTTTCCTCCCACAGTCCAAAGATGTGCAGGTTAGGTGGATTGGCCATGCTAAATTGCCCATAGTGTAAGGTTAATGGGGGGATTGTTGGGTTACGGGTATGTGGGTTTAAGTAGGGTGATCATTGCTCGGCACAACATCGAGGGCCGAAGGGCCTGTTCTGTGCTGTACTGTTCTATGTTCTATGTTCTATGCACATTGGTACCAACGACGTAGGTAGGAAAAGGGGTGTGGAGGTAATAAACAAGTTTAGGGAGTTAGGCTGGAAGTTAAAGGCCAGGACAGACAGAGTTGTCATCTCTGGTTTGTTGCCGGTGCCACGTGATAGCGAGGCTAGGAATAGGGAGAGAGTGCAGTTGAACACGTGGCTGCAGGAATGGTGTAGGAGGGAGGGCTTCAGGTATTTGGATAATTGGAGCACATTCTGGGGAAGATGAGACCTGTACAAGCAGGACGGGTTGCATCTGAACCAGAGGGGCACCAATATCCTGGGAGGGAGGTTTTCTAGTAGTCTTTGGGAGGGTTTAAACTAATTTGGCAGCTGAATGGGAACCGGATTTGTAGTCCAGCAACTAAGGAAGCCGATATTCAGGATGCCAAAGCGTGTAGTGACGCAGTGGGGAAGGTAACACTGACAAAGGAGAGTACTTGTAGGCAAGGAGATGGGTTGAAGTGTATATACTTCAACGCAAGAAGCATCAGGAATAAGGTGGGTGAACTTAAGGCATGGATCGGTACTTGGGACTACGATGTGGTGGCCATCACAGAAACTTGGATAGAAGAGGGGCAGAAATGGTTGTTGGAGGTTCCTGGTTATAGATGTTTCAACAATATTAGGGAGGATGGTAAAAGAGGTGGGGGGGGGGGGGGGGGTGGCATTGTTAATTAGAGATAGTATAACAGCTGCAGAAAGGCAGTTCGAGGAGGATCTGCCTACTGAGGTAATAAGGGTTGAAGTCAGAAATAGGAAAGGAGCAGTCACCTTGTTGGGAGTTTTCTTTAGGCCCCCCAATAGCAGCAGAGATGTGGAGGAACAGATTGGGAAACAGATTTTGGAAAAGTGCAGAAGTCACAGGGTAGTAGTCATGGGTGACTTCAACGTCCCAAACATTGAGTGGAAACTCTTTAGATCAAATAGTTTGAATGGCGTGGTGTTTGTGCAGTATGTCCAGGAAGCTTTTCTAACACAGTATGTAGATTGTCCGACCAGAGGGGAGGGCGTATTGGATTTGGTACTTGGTAATGAACCAGGGCAGGTGATAGATTTGTTAGTGGGGGAGCATTTTGGAGGTAGTGACCACAATTCTGTGACTTTCACTTTAGTAATGGAGAGGGATAGGTGTGTGCAACAGGGCAAGGTTTACAATTGGGGGAAGGGTAAATACAATGCTGTCAGACAAGAATTGAAGTGCATCAGTTGGGAACATAGGCTGTCAGGGAAGGACACAAGTGAGATGTGGAACTTGTTCAAGGAACAGGTACTGCGTGTCTTTGATATGTATGTCCCTGTCAGGCGGGGAAGAGATGGTCGAGTGAGGGAACCATGGTTGACAAGAGAGGTTGAATGTCTTGTTAAGAGGACAGTAAGAAGTCTTACAACACCAGGTTAAAGTCCAACAGGTTTGATTCAAACACGAGCTTTCGGAGCGCAGCTCCGAAATTAAGGAGCTGTGCTCCGAAAGCTCGTGTTTGAATCAAACCTGTTGGACTTTAACCTGGTGTTGTAAGACTTCTTACTGTGCTCACCCCAGTCCAACGCCGGCATCTCCACATCTGTGTTAAGAGGAAGAATGATACTTATGTAAGGCTGAGGAAACAAGGTTCAGACAGGGCACTGGAGGGATACAAGATAGCCAGGAGGGAACTGAAGAAAGGGATTAGGAGAGCTAAGAGAGGGCATGAAAAATCTTTTGTGGGTAGGATCAAGGAAAACCCCAAGGCCTTTTACACATATGTGAGAAATATGAGAATGAGTAGAGCAAGGGTAGGTCCGATCAAGGACAGTAGCGGGAGATTGTGTATTGAGTCTGAAGAGATAGGAGAGGTCTTGAACAAGTATTTTTCTTCAGTATTTACAAACGAGAGGGGCCATATTGTTGGAGAGGACAGTGTGAAACAGACTGGTAAGCTCGAGGAGGTACTTCTCAGGAAGGAAGATGTGTTGGGGGTTTTGAAAAACTTGAGGATTGACAAGTCCCCCGGGCCTGACGGGATATATCCAAGGATTCTATGGGAAGCAAGAAATGAAATTGCAGAGCCGTTGGCAATGATCTTTCCGTCCTCACTGTCAATAGGGGTGGTACCAGGGGATTGGAGAGTGGCGAATGTCGTGCCCCTGTTCAAAAAAGGGAATAGGGATAACCCTGGGAATTACAGGGCAGTTAATCCTACTTCAGTGGTAGGCAAAGTAATGGAAAGGGTACTGAGGGATAGGATTTCTGAGCATCTGGAAAGACACTGCTTGATTAGGGATAGTCAGCACGGATTTGTGAGGGCTAGGTCTTGCCTTACAAGTCTTATTGACTTCTTTGAGGAGGTGACCAAGCATGTGGATGAAGGTAAAGCAGTGGATGTAGTGTACATGGATTTTAGTAAGGCATTTGATAAGGTTCCCCATGGTAGGCTTATGCAGAAAGTAAGGAGGCATGGGATAGTGGGAAATTTGGCCAGTTGGATAACGAACTGGCTAACCGATAGAAGTCAGAGAGTGGTGGTGGATGGCAAATATTCAGCCTGGAGCCCAGTTACCAGTGACCGCAGGGATCAGTTCTGGGTCCTCTGCTGTTTGTGATTTTCATTAATGGCTTGGATGAGGGAGTTGAAGGGTGGGTCAGTAAATTTGCAGATGATACGAAGATTGGTGGAGTTGTTGATAGTGAGGAGGCCTGTTGTCGGCTGCAAAGATACATAGATAGAATACAGAGCTGGGCTGAGAAGTGGCAGATGGAGTTTAACCCTGACAAGTGTGAGGTTGTCCATTTTGGAAGGACAAATATGAATGCGGAATACAGGGTTAACAGTAGGGTTCTTGGCATTGTGGAGGAGCAGAGAGATCTTGGGGTCTATGTTCATAGATCTTTGAAAGTTGCCACTCAAGTGGATAGAGGGATAGAGCTGTGAAGAAGGCCTATGGTGTGCTAGCGTTCATTAGAAGAGGGATTGAATTTAAGAGCCGTGAGGTGATGATGCAGCTGTACAAAACCTTGGTAAGGCCACATTTGGAGTACTGTGTGCAGTTCTGGTAACCTCATTTTAGGAAGGATGTGGAAGCTTTGGAAAAGGTCCAAAGGAGATTTACCAGGATGTTGCCTGGAATGGAGAGTAGGTCTTACGAGGAAAGGTTGAGGATGCTAGGCCTTTTCTCATTAGAACGGAGAAGGATGAGGGGTGACTTGATAGAGGTTTATAAGATGATCAGGGGAATAGATAGACAGTCAGACTTTTCCCCCGGGTGCAACAAACCATTACAAGGGGACATAAATTTAAGGTGAATGGTGGAAGATATCGGGGGATGTCAGAGGTAGGTTCTTTACCCAGAGGATACTGGGGGCATGGAATGCACTGCCTGTGGAAGTAGTTGAGTCGGAAACGTTAGGGACCTTCAAGCGGCTATTGGGCAGGTACATGGATTATGGTAGAATAATGGAGCGTAGATTAATTTGTTCTTAAGGGCAGCACGGTAGCATTGTGGATAGCACAATTGCTTCACAACTCCAGGGTCCCAGGTTCGATGCCGACTTGGGTCACTGTCTGTGCGGAGTCTGCACATCCTCCCCGTGTCTGCGTGGGTTTCCTCCGGCTGCTCTGGTTTCCTCCCACAGTCCAAAGATGTGCAGGTTGGGTGGATTGGCCATGATAAATTGCCCTTAGTGTCCAAAATTCTATGATCTATGATTAACCTAGGATAAATCGGCACAACATCGTGGGCCGAAGGGCCTGTTCTGTGCTGCATTTCTCTATCTTCTAATTCCGATGTCTGTTGATTTTTGCACAGTGTCAAGCATGAAATGCTGGGCGAAGTTTTCATCTTTACCCCCAGGCATAAAGCATTGCCAGGACAGAGAATAAAGAGCAAAAGTAGACCATGAGGAGGCAGAAGAAGGGCATGTCAGTCTCCCGCCCAAACTTTCCACTTTACGCCTTGTACAATGGGCAAAAAAGATCCACGACAGAAAGGCGAATGGAATAACGTGATTCGATCCAGGTGCTGCTTTATAAAGTAAGTAAAGTCACCATAGTACCAGATGACCATAGGCTACTTTCCCTTTTGAGGGGGAGAGCTGACGGGTGGTGATTTAACCTGAGGATCACCCTCACCTCAGGCAAGGTTGAGAAGGTGGAGCCTTCATGAATAGCTTCAGCCACTGTAGGAATTGAACCCATGCTGTTGGTCCTGCTCTGTATCATGAACTAGCTGTCCAGGCAACTGAGCTAAACCAGCTTTATATGCAGGCAGGGAAAACATAAATCTATCCCACCGATCCCATGTAAAATGTTTTCATCATGATTAGTAACTGAATGACTAAACTGGTAGGCAGGTCTTCTGGGAGCTGTCCTTGATTGGACATCTGTTATGAATTAACTTGGAAACAAAGTAGAAATATCTTCAAAAATGGAATTGTAACACTGTATAGACATCTATTGTGCTTGATATTAAATTAAATTTATCAAATCTCACTTTGGAAGAATATTTCAGGAATGCAATGTTGATTACATAAAGAATTTGTTTTTAGAGCATGTCTTTGAGCTCCCTTTTGTTAGAACCATAGAAGTGATACAGCACAGAAGGGGGTCATTTAGCCCACCTTGTCCATGCCGACCCTAAGACCCTTTTTCTAATCTCATCTTCCTACTCATGGCCCATAGCTCTGCAGCTTACAGCACTGAAGGTGCAGATCCAAATACTCTCGTCTCTGCCTCCACCACCATCCCAGGCAACAAATTCCAGACACCCACCACCCTCATGTCCCCTCTGTCACTTCCTTTTTTAATTTAGAGTACCCAATTCATTTTTTCCAATTAAGGGGCAATGTCGCGTGGACAGTCCAACCACCCTGCACATCATTTTGGGTTGTGGGGGTGAAACTCACGCAGACATGGAGAGAATATGGAAACTCCACGCGGACAGTTACCCAGGCCGGGATCGAACCCGGGTCTTCAGCACCGTGAGGCAGCAATGCCAGCCACTGCATCACCGTACTGCCCTGGCCCTTCTGCCACTTAGCTTTAATCTATGACCCCTGGTTTTTGAACTCTCTGCCAAGGGAAACAGGTTCCTCCTGTAAACTCTATCTCTGCCCCGAACAATTTTGTGCACCTCAATCATGTCATCCCCTCAGCCTTCTCTTTTCCAAGGAAAACAACCCAATCTCTCCTCATTGCTACAATTCTCCAGCCCTGGCGACATTCTAGTAAATCTTCTCGGCACTCTCACCAGAGCGATTACATCCTTCCTGTAATGTGGTGACCAGAACTCCACACAATACTCCGGTTGTGACCTAACCAGTGTCTCATACAGTTCTATCATTATATCCCTTCTTTTGTACTCTATCCCCCTGCCGATGAAAGAGAGCATTCCATATGCCTTCTGAACAACCTTATCTTCCTGTACTGCTACCTTTAGGGACCTGTGCACGTGCACGTCAAGTTCTCTCACTCCATCTACCCCTCTCAGTATATTCCCTTTTATTGTGTAACCATTTACCTCACTGTTTAGTATCCTTATGGCCAGCACTTACCATCAGCACACTTGCATAGTTAATCACAAAATGCTGTCTGGGTTGCCTGACTCCTTCAGAAGCTGCGATACCTCATTGAGAGACCCAACATTGAAATGCTTGGAATGACATGAACTAATGTGTTAGCAAAGTGTCAGAAAATGTGAGGGCTTTCCCCTGAATAAATAAACCTCAATCATTTCTCCGTGGATGATTTCTTATTAATGAGTGGCAATGTGCAGGATCTGAGCACCTTATTTTGAATTGGTACGCTAACCGGACAATCCAAAATAAAAGTTCTCACAAAATTCCATTTAGAATTTGTGAAGTTTTCTTTGCTCGTGCCTTTCAAATATTTCCAATTGCTGCAAAACAAAATAGTAATACACAGCAGTGTTAAAGGCTTGGCTTTAAAATGGACAGAACTCACTGCATAAATGGGATAAAAAGGTGAGTAGAATAGGGTTACGAAATTACTTCAAGAATGAAAGACTTACTTTAGCAGTTTAAATATTAATAGCAATGATTACATATAAATGTAAAGGAAAGTCCAAGGGAAGCCCTGGGCGGGATTCTCCCATGCAGCCCTGTGCTAAACCAGCCCCAGCTAACAGTACCCCACTGTCAAATGGTCAAAATGTTAAAATCCAGCCTCCTAGGTCTCCATTCTTCTTGAGTCACTCTCAGGATGCCAATTATGTATAGTTATCAGAGTGCAATCAGCGGCGACTTTAAATCGACTGGTCTTAGAAAATTATGCTAGAAAATAGTGGGATGTATTTTACACTCCTACATCAGCAGCTTTGAAGGTGCACTGGCGCATAAATTTCAGCAAGTGGCCTTCCCACCACCTATTCATCCACCTCTGACCTGTCTGAAATTTTACAGCGGTGCGGAAAAGGAGTGGGGGATTTGTTGAGGGTTCTGCCAGTCCATTGACCTATTAAGACCCTTGAGTGGCCAGCAAATGAATATTTAAGGGCTTCTTCCTACCACTGCCAGTATTTTGCCTGTAGCAGAGAGAGGCTCACATTGTGCAGGAAGCGAGTAGCAGGACTGGCACGTGCTTATTTTGGGCGGGGATAGGGGGAACCTCCTTTGTGGAGGCACCCCTCCACGGTCATCTCTCTCTCCCCCACCATGGGCACGGTCATCCCCCCCCCCCCCCCCCCCCCCCCCCCCCCGGTTAACCCTCCGCAACCTTGAACCTGGCCTCCCATCCTCTCATTCAGGCTACTTAGTAGACTCCTGGTGAGACCCCAGTTCCCCTCAAGATCCTTGGCATGGTGGGACTGCCTATCGTCCCAATAATGACCATCACTCTTCCTGGTGCTGTTGGGACTACAGAGGTATAGGCCATTTGGTTGGAATTCCTACTGAGTAAGGGGAGGATGTCCTACCTTAAAGCAATTAGCACTACTCCCAGTGTTAATACGCTGTGTTAATAAGATTCAAGCCAGTTGGTGATGTTGAAACCAAAACACAGAGCTCTTAATTATAGAGAAAGTGACTATCTGGACTGGCTTTGTTCTGTCGCATAGCTCTCCGACCCACACATACCCAATGACCCAGTTGTCACCTATTTATATGTGCTCAGTGTGCTTAATTAAGCAATGCCTTTACCTGTGTAGCCTAACAATATAACTAACATACCATTGACATGCTGCAAGGCAGCTGTCGGGACCATGGCCAGGTTCCCCACCGACATGTTAGCAAGGGTTTCCTTGGCTTCCTTTTGCCTTTACCAGAGTATTTATCATTCAACATTGTTGAACAGGATACTAGGTATTGAAGCTGGGAAAAATTAGGAGCACTATGCAATTCATTGCAATGGGAGAGTTGTCAAGCTGTGTAATTGATGGCATAAATTCACAGGATAATTATAAGGTAAATAATTCATCCCACCTTCTTCAAACCAAAGAGATTCCAGTGGCCACCCACTTGCAGCCCTATTATAGCACCCAAGATTTCATTTAATGATTCCAGGAGCTTTCCTCCTTATTCTTCCTGGAAGCGTATTTCATATATTTAATTGCTCTTTGTATGAGGAAGGATCTGCTGATATCATTCTGAAATGATCCATTTGAGGGGTGGCACAGTAGCGTAGTGGCTAGCACTGCTGCCTCACGTCGCTAAGGACCCGGGTTCGATCCCGGCCCCAGGTCATTGTCCGTGTGGAGCTTGCACAGTCTCCCTGTGTCCGCATGGGTCTCACCCCAACAATCCAAAGATGTGCAGGCTAGGTGCATTGGCCACGCTAAATTGCCCCTCAATTGGAAAAAAAAGAATTGGTTACTCTACAACTATTTTTAAAAATGATCCATTGCCGGTTTGAACCTGAGTTCGCTGAGTTCAACTCTTGGGAGCTCCATTCAGAGCAATATTCTGGATTAATCTTTTCTAAAGCTATAACACTCATATATCTTTATGATATAATCTCACAAATTATTATTTTCCAACTTAAATGCCCATGCATATCCATTCTTTCCTCATAACCTAACCCCTTGACACAGAGAATCGGGTTCATGTCTCTTCAGAGAACTACGGAAACCCACAGTTTCTGTAGTGTAGTGATTCTCACATTCGCCTCACACGCGAAATGTCCCCGGTTCAAAACCGGGCAGAAACATTTTTCATTAGAACGACGGAGGTTGAGGGATGACCTGATAGAGGTTTACAAGATTATGAGGGGCATGGATAGAGTGGATGGGCAGGCACTCTTTCCCAGGGTGGAGGGGTCAATCACCAGGGGGCATAGATTTAAGGTCAGTGGGGCAAAGTTTAGAGGAATCATGCAATGTAGGGTCAGTCACCAGGGGGCATAGGTTTAAGGTCCGTGGGTCAAAGTTTAGAGGAGACGTGCGAGGAGGTAGGTTTTTTACATAGAGGGTGGTGAATGCCTGGAACGCGTTGCCAGGGGAGGTTGTGGAAGCAGATACATTAATGGCATTCAAAAGGCATTTCGACAAATACATGGATAGGATGAAGAGAGAGGTATACGGCACCAGGGAATGCTGAGGGTTTTGGCCAAGTGTGGTATCATGACTGGTACAGGCTTGGAGGGCCAAAGGGCCTGTTCCTGTGCTGTATTGTTGTTTTTTGTTTGTTCTTCTCTGCACTGTGTTCAGAACTTGCATGCCCATCTTGTTTGTTGGTGATCACAACTGGAGATCAGAGCACTATGTAGTTTGATTATTATTTCTTCTGACTTATATTCGACACTTCTGCCTATGTAGTTCAACACCCATTAGCTTTGATGATTGCTGCCCTGATTTGCTACATACACAACATATAGTCAGTGAAATTCTCTCAATCTCATTCAATTTCCCAACACATTCATGAAGTATGTGTATTGTCTATTTTCCTCCCTACTTATGTCATTTTTTCCTTGCCTGCATTAAATTTAATCTGACGTTGCTCTGACCACTTATTCATTCCCTCATTTCTGAGCTGCTTTATCCGTTTGCACTGCTTGAGTGAATTGATTGTGGGCAAGCATGAGGTTATCCACTTTTGATAGAGAAACACAAACCTTTTTATTTTCTGAAAAAATAGGAGACTAGTAGCTGTGGAAGAGCAAAGTAAGTGCCAATTACACAAATCACTAAAGCTAGTGCACAGGTACAGTAATACTTTGCTTAACGTTGATCCATTCAGCATTTTTTCATTATGATTGTGAGGCTTAATCTCGTTGACACATTTGCGTAATTAATAAGTTTAAGTTATCAATTATGTTGTTCAATGATGAAAAGCCTTAATTTGTATGTATGTTAAGAAGACTTTAAAGTGAACCATGCCCATATGTTCTGGGCATGCCCGGCATTGGAGGAGTTCTGGAAGGGGGTGGCGAGGACAAGCCAGGATGGGGACTCGCGATTTTTGGGGTTGGGGTGGAGCAGGGAGTGCAGGAGGCGAAAGAGGCCAGTGTGCTGGCCTTTGCGTCCCTAGTAGCCCGGCGAAGGATTTTGCTACAGTGGAAGGACGCGAGGCCCCCAAGCGTGGAGACCTGGATCAATGACATGGCGGGCTTCATTAAGCTTGAGAAGGTTAAATTCGCCCTGAGAGGATCGGTGCAAGGGTTCTTTAAATGGTGGCAACCTTTCCTCGACTTTCTGGCTCAACGATAGGGTACTGGGACAGTAGCAGCAGTAACCCGGGGGGGGGGGGTGGGGGGGGGGGGGGGGGGGTGGGAGACGTTGATTATGTTTGCTTATTTTATTTAAATTTGATTTATTTAATTTTAATTTATGGTTAAGTTCTCTTGTTGGGGGGGGGGAGGGGTGGGGGGAGTGTGATACATGTGATGTTACGGTATGGGGGGAATTGTGGGTGTTATGGGGGCTGTTAGTTGCATATTACTGCTTGTTGCTATACTTGTTATATTTTTATATTTTCTGTAAAAAATTCCAATAAAAATTATTTTTAAAAAAAAGAAGACTTTAAAGTTGACATCTCTTTTAAGTGCCAAAATACTGTACTGTAGATTTATGAAAAAACATGTAGAATTACAGCTGAGACACATTTGCACATTTGGGCTGCAGTGAATCTAGCATTAGCAGTAAACAGAAGCTAAGACTACAATACAGACTGGCTAGAAGGGCGGCCTGATGGTTGGATGTGCCAGGTTCTTCGGTCAAAAAGGCACAGGTTAGTTTATTGTTAGTTTGTTGTAGGAAATCCAGAAGCACTCTTCGCATTGGGTAGCAATTGCAACTATTTGGTTTTAAGTTATTAGCTATGTTAACACGGGTGCATAGACTTAGAGTGAATGTTGCAAAAGCCACTTGCAAGAAGGGTATAAAAATAAGGAAACATGACTAGGGACTTTGTACTTGCCAAGGAATAGCATTCGTCTCAGGACACATATTGGAGAGAAAGTGAGGTGATAGTATTTGCATAAGATATTGCTAGTCAGCAGGTAATTGTCATCGGTTAGGGGTTGCCATAAGATATTGCTAGTCAGCAGGTAATTGTCATAGGTTAGGGGTTGCCATAAGATATTGCTAGTCAGCAGGTAATTGTCATCGGTTAGGGGTTGCCATAAGAACCCAAAAGTGACTAATGTAATCGTCACAGGTTGAGGGTTGCTGTAAGAATCCAATATTAGGCTCAGTACTGTGAATAATGTAACTGTAACCAAGTTGGGGATTGCCATTGAAATCCAGTTGAGAGATCAGTATTAGAATCCAGTATAGAGTTTAATATTAGAATGCAGTATTAGGGCTCAAGGTAATGGGCTTAAGAAAGTGAATAGTCTTTGTTAGAAAACTGCTTTCAGCTTGAGAGAGAAAGAAACAGAAAGACTCAACAGCAGCTGTGACATGTGTAGTTTGAAAGAGAGAGAATGGGAAATGTCAGCAAGCAGCTGTGTGGTGGCCGACACCGAAATCGGGAAATGCGTTTGGGCGGAGAATAGCTTCCGAGGCCAAAATCGCGGCAGGCGCCGATTTGACAACAAATCACAATTTTCCGTCACCTCGAAAGCAGCGTCAATGCGTTTCACTCCGCACGTACAGTAGACACCTTCGTTTGTATATCATTAGCGGGCCCGGCCCGGTACTCTCCAGGGCCTCCGTGTTTCTCCGGCTCCGATGGGCCGAGTTCCTGACGGCGTGGTTCACTTCTGCTTTTAAAAATCGTGAAAGCGGCATGGCGGATGCCGAGGGAGAGAGAGGGGGTAAGGTGCCCAACATCGCCATAGTTTGCTGACAGTTGCGCTGCTGGCCTGGGGGCTTCTGCCAGGGCCGGAGGGGGAACAGTATCTTTGCGCTGATAAGTGAATATTAAAACTGCTCAGTTGAATTTTAACATCCACACATAATTCCTCATTGGACTCGGACATTTGACTTGGAACTCATAGAGACAAATATTCATTTTTCTGTGATTCATGTATCGTAAGACTCCTTTTCTCTGTCCCCCACCTTTACTGTGTGTGTGTGTGTGCAGACTGGGACATTCCTAACACTCCTTTTTCCATGCTTTGAATGTGTAAAACAAACAAACTTTCTGAGTTAATCTTAATCCAATTTTGCTGGGGATTATTGCTCAAATTGGAGCACAAAAAACCCCTAGTTAGCTATGAAGGAGAATCATAAAAACTGAAAACATTGGGTGTGATTCAGCGGCCTTATTGTGCTTGGCACAAATCCGGGCGCAATGGGTGAATCGTGCACAAGCCCCACATCGGGCTCTGTACCGGGTACCAGGCCAATCATGAGTCACCCGACTCGCTATGCCTGGCGCAATCTGGATCTCACCCTAACTGGACAAGATCCAGATCTGAATATTTAAGTTAGCCTAACAGCTTATTTAAATACCTGGACACTGGATTCACCTGGAGCCCAGGATTCAGCGGCTGCACCTGGGAGACCTCGCTAGGGCGCCGTTTAGTACTGGTGCACACAAACGGCACCTGGAGCGGAGAGTTCTCCCAGCTCATTGGAGAACCCCCGGTGATCGGGCACTGGGCAGGGTGGCATCCTGGCACTCCCCAGGGCACCTTGGCATGGCCATCCTGACACTTTGGCAGTGCCACTGTGGTACTGCCAGGGTGTCCAGGTTCCACTGCCAGGGGCACCGCCAAGGTGTTAGGGTGCCCAGGTGGCGCCAGTTGGCACTGCCAGGGGGTCAGGCTCAGGGGTGGCCTGGCCAAGTAGATGGGGTGGTTTCCAGGGGCTTCCCTAAGGTTGGAGGTGTCGTCATAAAAGTGGAGTGGGGGGGGGGGGGGGGGGGGGCGGGGGTGGCTGAAAGTATGGTGGGAAACAGATCAGGGTTGCTGGACCAAATGGCACCCCGATCTGTGAGGAACCTTTAAGAAATTCCACTAAGTGCGGCCTCAGCGGGGAGATGCTCCCTGAGGTCAAAAAGAAGGCAAAGTGCCCTTGGATATCGGGATGTTCCTTGGCGCTGCGCCGTACAGTGAACTTCAACCTCAGTCCGCTGAATCGTGTCCATTAACTCTGTTTTCTCGCCATAGATGCAGCCGGACCAGCTGAGTTTATCCAGCATTTTCTGTTTTTATTTCAGATTGTTTTACATCCGCAGTATTTTGCATTTACCATTCGTGTTTGGTTGTGGCAGGACTGTAGATCTCAGATCTGAGCTGTCGGTTCGATTTGATTCAGCCAGTCTTTTGGGGGAGACAGTTCCAGAGGACACTAACCTTTAAGAGAAAAAAATCTTCCCTGACTTCACTCCCAACTAGCTCTGGATTTCGTGCCAGAGGAAATCGTTTCCACATACGCACTGTTTCAATTTATCATTTTAAACCCTTCAATCCTTACTTGGTCTTCTGAACTCAAGGGAATATAAACCAAGTTTATGCATCTGTTCTCATAATTTAACATTTTATGCCTGCTATCAATCTGGTGAATCTGTGCTATATCTCGCCAACGCCAATATATCTTCACAGTCTGCTACACAAACCTGAACACATGATTTAATGGCTTAGGCCCATATCATTTCTTCATGTGGACGCAAAGGTATTGGCGAAGGTACTGGTGGGTAGGCTGGAGGGGTGGCTCCCAAAGATGACAGGTGAGGATCAGACAGGGTTCGTGAAAGTGAGGCAGCTGTTTTTGAAAATTAGGAGGGATTTGAACGTCGTTATGGCACCGGCGTAAGGGAAGGAAACAGAGGTGGTGGTGGCACTGGATGCCGAGAAGGCGTTTGATCGGGTGGAATGGGGGTACCTGATGGCAGTTCTGGGGCGGTTTGGGATTGCACCAAGATTTGTGAACTGGGTAAAGTTATTATATATGGAGCCAAAGGCGAGTGTCCACATGAACAAAATCAGTCTCTCCACCGTGGGACGAGGCAGGGATGTCCTATGCCCCCCCTGATGTTTACGCTTCCGATTGAGCCGTTGGCCATCGCATTAAGAAGTTTGGGAGCATGGAAAGGAATAGTGAGGGGGGGATAGAGCATAGGGTGTCCTTGTATGCCGACGACTTGCTGCTGTATGTGTCGGAGCCGAGTGCGTCGATAGGAGGAATATTGGAGTTGCTGCAGGTATTTGGGTCTTTCTCGGGGTACAAGCTGAACTTGGACAAGAGTGAGTATTTTGTGGTGTCTCAACCGGGAGCGGGGGCAGGGGTGGGGGGGGGGGGGCTGCCATTCCGTAGGGCAGGGACCCACTTTAGGTATTTGGGGGTACAGGTTGCCCGGGAGTGGGGGAGGCTTCGCAGATACAACATCACTAGTTTGGTGGGGAGAGTGAAAGCTGACCTGGCGAGGTGGGATAGTCTCCCTCTGTCACTGGCGGGTCTGGTGCAAGCGGTTAAAATGAATGTGTTGCCGCGATTTCTGTTTATTTTTCAATGCCTACCGATTTTCCTGCCAAAGTCTTTTTTCAGGGAGTTGAGGGGAGGATTACCTCGTTTATATGGGGAGGGAAGGTGGCCAGAGTGAGGAAGGTGCTGCTACAGAGGGGAAGGCAGGCAGGGGGTTTGGGTCTCCCGAACCTGATGTACTACTACTGGGCAGCGAATGTGGAGAAGGTGCGGAGCTGGGTCAGAGGGGTTGATTCCCAGTGGGTCAGAATGGAGGAGAGGTTAGGGGGCTATGTATGTTAAAGATGGCTATGGGTAATCCCTGATTCCTTTTTTTCTTTGTCATTTGTTTATGTTAACATGCGGGCTGATGTCTGGGCATGGTGGGAGGATGGGATCGTTGTTACTGTTATGGGGTTTGAGATATTTGTTGTTGGTTATTGATTGTTGTTGGGTGTAAATTCGGGAGAAAAATTGTGAAAAAGGAGGAGAATAAAAATATATTAAAAAAAAAGATTTAATGGCCATGCTACACCCGAAAAGCATGACCGATAAAAGCTGGGAGACCCCGCTCCCAGGATTTACCCATCTTGCAACGCCTCGCGAGATCTGACATGATCTCACGAGACGTTGCGATGTGAATTCTGCCCATTGTGGGCGGGGTCACCATTTAGCAAATCTGCATATTAAAGCGAGACAGCTAGTTTCACTTTGATGTGCAGATTCCTGAGTTACCCAAGCCGTGGGATCAACCACCTTTGCCTTGGAGCTGTCAGGTGAGCTCTGTTCAGTACTGGTCTCCACAAATGGTGTTTTTCTTCAAAACCTTTTCCACGAGGGATAGGTGGTACGGCACGGTCCAACTACTTGGAGCGTTCCGCGGCAATGAGGCCAGGCCCATCCTTCGTAACACTGGGGACAGGTAGAACCTCAGTATGTAGTGACACTTGGTGTTTGCATACTGGGGGTCCACGCACAGCTTGATGCAGCTGCACACAAAGGTGGCCATCAGGATGAGGGAGACATTGTGCACTTTCCTCCCTTCTTTATCCAGAGATTTGTACATGGTGTCACTTCGGACACGGTCTGCGTGGAGTTTTCACTTTCTCCTTGCGTCTGCGTGGGTTCCCTCCAGATGCTCCGGTTTCCTCCACAGTCCAAAGATGTGCAGTTTAGGTGGATTGGCCATGTTAAATTGCTCCTTAGTGTCCAAAAAGTTAGGTAGGGTTACTGGGTTTTGGGGATAGAGTGGAGGCGTGAGCTTAAGTAGGGTGCTCTTTCCGAGGGCCGGTGCAGACTCGATAGGCTGAATGGCCTCCCTCTGCACTGCAAATTCTATGATCCACCCCAGACTGTCTGACCCAAATCCAAATGGATAATTATCTCCCATTTATTGTATTCCTCGGTATATTTATATTTTCCACTCTTTTTTGCCGACAACGTTTTGGAGTTTTGTGTTATTTTACTTCTGCAATGCTTCCTGTTGGCTTAGCAGATTCAGTAGTCTGGGTAACAGATGTCTTCCTGGTACCTTCCAGAAAAGCTGCAGAACCTGCCAGTGGGAGTGCGAAGGTCTGCCCCCTGTTAGTTTGGCCTTTCATCCTTTGTTCCTCTCCGAATAGAGTTTGATTGTTCCACGGCCTTGTTGATCTGACAGCATTCTTACAAACGAGTTCTAAGTACATGAAGTTAGATGCCCATCATAGCTGGGATTTAGTTGTAACCATTGCTCTACTAACATTAAAGGTTGTTGCTGAAGCAAGCAATGCGTCTGAGGAAATTCTGAGGGTAAAACTCTCCTTACTCCAGCTGTGCTTTTCTCCCTTTGAAAAGGGTGAGCCCATTGACCCTGCCGAGTATGCCTTGTGATGATGTAATAAAAATTGTCAGTGGAAACATTGCATGCAAGTCTCTTAGTGCAGTGCAAATCATCTTTGGCAGAACTTCTGTCATCACTAATACAGTTCGGCACTGCAGATTTATTGGACCAATTGCTCAGTTCCAACCTGTTTTATTTAGTTCTAACCTGTTCTATTTAGACCTCAAGCTATCTTTCTCATCCGTAATTGTTTTGCTGTGTCTGTGTGAGAGCTCCTCCAGTATAAACTGCTGTATCCAATTGGAAAAAGTAACATTACACAGCGTTTACAATGACTTTCCTGTGACATATTATGGTACATATGGTTCGCAGGTTTTAGTGTTAACCACAAAAACTGGGTACAAAGGTACCAGGAGTTAATGACATTATTCACAAGGAAGTCCTCTGAGTAAGTTGTTTGAGGATATCTATTAGTTATATGCGATACCAATTACCAAAAGAAATTAGGTTATTTAGCTTTGTTTTAATTCACATCAGGTAAAACATTGTGTTGCTTAAAAGATCATAGAATCATAGAATTTACAGCGCAGAAGGAGGCCATTCGGCCCATCGAGTCTGCATCGGCTCTTGGAAAGAGCACCCTACTTAAGACCGTGCCTCCACCCTATCCCCATAGCCAAGTAACCCTGTATCACCTTTTTGGACACTAAGGGCAATTTATCATGGCCAATCCACCTAACCTGCACGTCTTTGGACTGTGGAAGGAAACCGGAGCACCCGGAGGAAACTCACTCAGACACGGGGAGAATGTGCAGACTCCACATAGACAATGACCCAAGATGGCAGATATTTGGCCGTAACTGAGTAACCAGGGTAAATGCAATTTGGAAAAGTCTCTTCCATCTTTTACATTCAACCATCAAACTCTCAGCCCTCAAAGCTGACTATGTTTCAACTCTCAGATTGTGGTAGTCACTGCCCCAAAGCCCTCAAACGATGCCTGGGGTTCTTTTTGTACTACGCCCAGTGGGTGCCAAACTATGCAGACAAGGCCCGCCCAATCATCCACTCCACCGCTTTCCCACTGACAGCCGAGGCTCACCAGGCCTTCAACCGTATCAAGGCCGACATCGCCAAGGCCGTGATGCGCGAAATTGACGAGACGCTCCCCTTCCAAGTCGAGAGAGATGCATCAGACGTCTCTCTGGCCGCCACTCTCAACCTGGCAGGCAGACCCGTGGCATTCTTTTCCCGCACCCTCCATGCCTCCGAAATTCGGCCCTCCTCTGTCAAAAAGGAGGCCCAAGCGATCGTTGAAGCTGTGCGACATTGGAGGCATTACCTGACCGGCAGGAGATTCACTCTCCTCACTGACCATCGGTCGGTTGCCTTCATGTTTAACAACACACAGCGGGGTAAGATCAAAAATGATAAAAGCTTGAGGTGGAGGATCGGGCTCTCCACCTAAAATTACGAGATTTTGTATCGCCTCGGTAAGCTCAACGAACCCCCCGATGCCCTGTCCCAAGGTACATGTGCCAGCGCACAAGTGGACTGACTCCGGACCCTGCACGACGATCACTGTCCCCCAGGAGTCTTCCGCTTTTACCACTTCATTAAGGCCCGCAATCTGCCGTACTCCATCGAGGAAGTCAGGGCTATCACCAGAGACTGCCAGGTCTGCGTGGAGTGTAAACCGCACTTCTACTGTCCAGACCGTGCACGCCTGGTGAAGGCTTCCCGCCCCTTTGAACACCTCAACATGGACTTCAAAGGACCCCTCCCCTCCACCGACCGCAACACATATTTTCTTACTGTGGTCGACGAGTATTCCCGATTTCCCTTCGCCGCCCCATGCCCCGATATGACGTCTGCCACCGTCATCAAAGCCCTCAACACCATCTTCACTCTGTTCGGTTTCCCCACCTACGCCACAGCGACCGGGGATCCTCATTCATGTGCGATGAGCTGCGCCAGTACCTGCTCAACAGGGCCATTGCCTGGAGCAGGACAACCAGCTACAACCCCAGGGGAACCAGGCAGGTGGAGCAGGAGAATGGGACGGTCTGGAAGGCCGCCCAGCTGGCCGTACGGTCCAGAAATCTCCCGGCCTCCCGCTGGCAGGAGGTCCACCCCGACGCACTTCACTCCATTCGGTCGCTCCTGTGCACCGGGACTAACGAAACCCCCCATGAACGTCTCTTTGCCTTCTCCAGGACGTCCACCTCCGGGGTTTCGCTCCCAACGTGGCTGGCAGCTCCAGGACCCGTTCTCCTCTGCAAGCACGTGCGGCTCCACAAGGTTGGTTGAGAGGGTACAGCTACTCCACGCAAACCCGCAGTACGCCTACGTAGCGTACCCCACTCAATTTGGGCCATCTGTTCCCTGTTCCAGGTTGTCTCTGACACATTGCTTACCTCTGTTTTGCCATTAACACATTCTGATCTCGTAAGGTGCCACTATCAGCATCCTCTTAGCCTTAACCACCCCCATTTACATTCCTTTGTCTTTCTGTCCACGAATTCTTTGTCAATCTCCACCTATTGCTGGCCCTCTATCCAGCTTCATTGCTCCCAGTCCCAGACTGCAATCACCAATCCAAGTTATGGCCAAATTGCGTTAGCTATGAGAAGGACATCTCCCCCCCCCAAGTTTCCAATCAACATATTTACATATCATCAATTGCAAAAGCTGCCATGAGGCAATTGGACATTGTGTAAGAATTTAATTTTTAAAAATTGATTTAAAAATGTTCCTTGATATGTTTAAAGTGGTAACCTGCAGTGTTATGAATACAGTCAAATAAGGGTTCAGAACAAAAATAAGCATTTAATCTAGTTCACCAGCTGTGAGCAGCCCATGCTTAAAGCAAATGGCTTTAACGAAATCTGTGTCGAACATTAAAGATTGAAAATTGGGTACGTTCACTAACAATGGCCCATAAATAAGATTAAAAACATTTAGTACAATCCATAAGCCAAAAACCATTATTAGTTATAGAAAATGCTGAATCATTATTAGTTATAGAAAATGCTGAATCATTATTAGTTATAGAAAATGCTGAATCATTCACATATTAATCTAATTGTCATCAATTCTAAATGGTAAATCAAAAAGATTTATGCTTTGATTGGTTGCAGAGGGAGCATCTCACTTCATGTGCCCTTTCTTGGTGTGTGTATCAATTTAGTCGTACCGGTACGGAACAAAGCTACTGGATAAAAACCAGTGCAATCTGGCAACCCTACATGTAGTCAATGGTCAATGAAATGCATCACGGGCTGCGTTCAGTATTCTGGGCTGCATGTGGTCCACAGGCCACACATTTCCTACCACTGGTTTGGAAGGTGCTGCCAAAGAAGCCTTGGTGAGTTCCTGCAGTGCATCTTGTAGATGGTACAAACGGCTAATTTTGCACATCAGTGATGGAGGGAGTCAATGTTTGTGGATGTAGTGCCATTCAAGTGGTCTGCTTTGTCCTGGATGCTGCTGAACTTGAGTGTTGTTGGAACTGCTTTCATCCAGGAAACTAGAGAGTATCATCACACTCCTGACTTGTGCCTTGTTGATGATGAACAGGGTTTAGGGAGTCAGGAGGTGGGTTACTCATCACAGGATACGTAGCCTCTGATCTGCTCTCGTAGCCACATGGCTAGTCTAGTTCAATTTCTGGTCAATGGTAACCCCAGGATTTTGATAGTGGGGGATTCAGAGATGATAATGCCATGGAATGTCAAGGGGCGATGGTTAGATTCTCTCTTGTTGGAGATGGTCATTGCCTGGCACTTGTTTGGCACGCATATAACTTGCCACTTGTCAGCCCAAGCCTGGACATTGTCCAGTTCATGCTGCATTCGGACATGGACTGCTTCAGATTCTGAGGAGTCATGAATGGTGGTGAACATTGTGGAATCATCAGTGCACATCCCAACATCTAACCTTATGATGGAGGGAAGGTCATTGATAAGACCATAATACCACAAGAAATAGAACAGGAGTAGGGCATTTGGCCCCTTGAGCCAAATATTAATTCAATAGGGTCGTGATTGATCCAGCATTCCTCATGTCCACTTTCCTGCCCTTTCCCCTTCACCCTCGATTCCCTTACTGATCAAGAATTTATCTATCCTAGCTGTAAATATACAAAAGGACTTTTTCCCTAAAGCTCTCTATGGCAAGAAGTTCCAAAAACTCATAACCCTCTGAGAAGAAATTCCTTCTCATCTCAGTCATAAATTGGCACCCCTTTATTCTGAGATTATGCCCTCTGGTCCTAGACTCTCCCATGAGGGGAAACATCCTCTCAGAATTGACTTTGCCAAGCCCCTTAAGAATCCTGGGCGGGATTCTCTCAGCCCACGCCGGGTCGGAGAATCGCCAGGCTGGGCGCAAATCGCGCGACACCGGTCCGCTGATTTTCCGGTGTGTGGAGAATCGGCACCATTGGCGCCGGTGTGGTCGGCGCAGCGTCGGTCTGGGGCTGCTCTACGTGACCCCCCCTTGATGAATCTCTGTCCAGGATGGGCCGAGTGGCCGCGTAAAAAATCCGAGTCCCGCTGGCACCGTCCACGTGTGGTCTTACCCAACGGGACCTCGGCGTGCATCCTTTCGGGGGCGACATGGTTGTGGGGGGAGTCCGACCCCGGGGGGGGGGGTGCCTCCGCTTGGGTGTGGCCCACCAATTTGCGGGCCGGCCACTCGGGCTGGGGGTCTCTTTTGCTCCGTGCCGGCCCCTGTAGCCCTACGCCATGTTGTGTCAGGGCTGATGCAGAGAAGGAAGGCACCACACATGCGCGCAATCGCGCCAGTCACAGTGCGCATGCACAGACCCGCGGCACCGATTTGAGGCCGGTATTGGCAGCTGGACTGGCGTGGGTCGCTCCAGTGCCGTGCTGGCCTCCTGTAGGGCTCAGAATCACTGCTCCTAGGGGCCTGTTCACGCCATCATAAAACGCGACGCCGTTTACGACAGCGTCAACACTTAGCCTCAGGATCAGAGAATCCTGCCCCCTATATGTTTCAATGAGATCACCTCTCATTGTTCCAAATTCCAATGAGTAGAATCCCAACCTGTATAACCTTTGCTCATAAAACAATTACTCCATAAGGGGATCACCCTTATGGCCATCTAAAATGGCCGCCTGCAAAGATCAATGAGAAATTTGGCCAAGCCTGAGCAAATATACAAAAGCTGCAGCTTAGACTTATGCAGAAACTAACACAGGAGAAAGACCATTAAAATGTCTTCCTGGGACAATGGACTTCAGGTAGAAACTGACAATAAATGGCAGACTCAGCGGCGCCTGCTTTCCTTATTTGGGAGGGCCTACATGCCTCGGACACTAACGGCCATGGCCGACCGGGACCCGCCTAGCCATCAAGGTGTCCGCCCCAATTGGTCAGGATCGATCAGGGTGATCGAGACCCTGTCAATCCATTGGACCTTCACCTGGGAACGCCGAAAAGGGCGCGAAAGCTGGAAGGATAAAAGGTACGTACTGCATATCCCACCACTCGCGCTCTCGATTACAGCTTTCGACAGCCAACAACAACAGTGAACCCATCACCAGCCAAGAAGACGACCATCCACGCCAGCCACAGCGGGACCAGAACAGAGAACGGACAACCAGCTACAAGAACTCCTGCACTGCCAGATTACCAGATCCCAGCTGAGGCCATATCTGTTCTGTACTTGCCAGTCACCTGGAAGTTACGTTAAGATCTTTTTAAGTGTATTAGTTTATAGGCCAATGTGCATGAACATGTGATTAAGTATTTAACTTTGTGTGTATTAATAAACAATTTTTGTACTGAACAACTTGTGTGATCATTTTTTCACCGTTAAACACGCACTGTGGTTTATAATGACATGACACACTAGATAACGTTCTCTGAACCGCCTCCAATGAAATAATATTGTTCCTTAATTAAGAGGATGAAAACTTCCCAGCTGAAGCAGCTGAAGATGGTTGGGCCTCAGACACTACCCAATGTAGTGGCCAATCCACCTACCCTGCACATCTTTGGGTTGTGGTGATGAGATACGGGGAGAATGTGCAAACTCCACACGGATAGTGACCCAGGGCCTTGATCGAACCCGGGTCCTCGGTGCCGTGAGATAGCAGTGCTAACTACAGCGCCACCATGCCATCAGCATCAATGCAGTCATGTCAGGAGGGGTCTGGTGCGGGGTGGGGAGGAGCACCGGGTATCGCTGTATGCGGACGACCTGCTGTTATATGTGGCGGACCCAGAGGGCGGAATGCCGGGGGTGATGGAGCTGTTAGCGGAATTTGGGGGCTTCTCGGGCTATAAGCTAAACTTAGGAAAGAGCGAGGTATTTGTAGTGCACCCGGGAGATCAGGAGGAGGGAATTGGGAGGCTCCCCTTCAGGAGGGCAGTGAAGAGTTTCAGGTACCTGGGGGTGCAGGTGGCCAGGAGTTGGGGGGGCTCTTCATAAGCTTAACTTCACCAGACTAGTGGAACAGATGGAGGAGGAATTTAAAAGGTGGGACATGGTGCCGCTATCGCTGGCGGGCAGAGTGCAACCGTCAAAATGACGGTTCTCCCGAGGTTCTTGTTCCTCTTCCAGTGCTTGCCCATCTTTATCCCTAGGGCCTTTTTTAAAAGGGTGACCAGCAGCATCATGGGATTTGTTTGGGTGCATGGCACCCCGAGGGTGAAGAGGGTCTTCTTGGAGCGGAGTAGAGATGGGGGTGGCTGGCGTTGCCCAACCTCTCGGGGTACTACTGGGCAGCCAACGTGTCGATGGTGCGTAAGTGGGTGATGGAGGGGGAGGGGGCAGCATGGAAACAGATGGAGAGAGCGTCCTGTGGGGATACAAGCCTGGGGGCCCTGGTAACGGTGCCGTGGCCGCTCCCTCCCACGAGGTATACCACGAGTCCGGTGGTGGCGGCTACCCTCAAGATTTGAGGGCAGTGGAGGCGACATAGGGGAGAAGTGGAGGGTTCGATGGAGGCTCCGTTAAGGGGGAACCATAGGTTCGTCCCGGGGAACATGGATGGGGGATTTCAGGGATGGTATAGAGCGGGCATTAGACAGCTGAGGGACCTGTTTATCGACGGAAGGTTTGCGAGCCTGGGGGAGTTGGAAGAGAAATTTGGGCTCCCGCCGGGAAACATGTTTAGATATCTGCAGGTAAAGGCATTTGCTAGACGGCAGGTGGAGGGATTCCCTGCGCTCCCCACGAGGGGGGTGAGTGACAGGGTGCTCTCGGGGGTCTGGGTCGGGGAGGGGAAGATATCCGATATCTACAAGCTTATGCAGGAGGTGGAAGAGGCGTCAGTAGAGGAGCTGAAAACGAAGTGGGAGGGGGAACTGGGGGAACAGATCGAAGACGGGACATGGGCTGATGCCCTGGAGAGGGTAAATTCTTCCTCCTCGTATGCGCGGCTTAGCCTCATTCAATTCAAGGTGCTGCATAGGGCCCACATGACGAGGATGAGTAGGTTCTTTGGGGGTGAAGCCAGGTGTGTCAGGTGCTCGGGGAGTCCAGTGAACCATGCCCATATGTTCTGGGCATGCCCGGCACTGGAGGAGTTCTGGAAGGGGGTGGCAAGGACGGTGTCGAGGGTGGTGGGATCCAGGGTCAAGCCAGGATGGGGACTCGCGATTTTTGGGGTTGGGGTAGAGCCGGGAGTGCAGGAGGCGAAAGAAGCCGGTGTGCTGGCCTTTGCGTCCCTAGTAGCCCGGCGAAGGATCTTGCTACAATGGAAGGACGCGAGGCTCCCAAGCGTGGAGACCTGGATCAATGACATGGCGGGCTTCATTAAGCTAGAGAAGGCAAATTTGCCCTGAGAGGATCGGTACAAGGGTTCTTTAGGCGGTGGCAACCTTTCCTCGACTTTCTGGCTCAACGATAGGGTACTGGGACAGTAGCAGCAGCAACCCGGGGGGGGGGGGGGGGGGGGGCGCGTTGATTATGTTTGTTTATTTTATCTAAATTTGATTTATTTAATTTTAATTTATGGTTAAGTTCTCTTGTTGGGGGGGGGGGGATGGGGGGGGGGGGAGTCTGATACATGTGATGTTACGGTTTGGGGGGAATTGTGGGTGTTATGGGGCTGTTAGTTGCATATTACTGCTTGTTGCTATACTTGTTATATTTTTATATTTTCTGTAAAAAATTCCAATAAAAATTATTTTTTTTAAAAAATGAAGCATGTCAGTACATTTGGCTATTTGACCAAGCAACAAGAGGTCAATCTAATATGAAATATTTACAAGTGAAGTTTAATTTTGAAAAACACCCTTGCCATCTTTGCACTCCTGAGTCCGATGTTAATGGCACTGGAGTTGGGCAGGAAAGTGGTTGTCATGATGCAGAGCCTCCATGTTTGACCAAGAGGTTATTTTGTAGCACACCTGTAGCTGCAGCAATGCCAAGCGGGTTTCACCTCTGAGAAGAATCCCCAGCTGAGTGTTTGCCCATGTCTCACGTGATCACGGCCAGAACTTAAATTTTAACTGGAATCGCGTGGGAAATGGTAAAAAGAAAGGGAGAGGAAGTAGTGCACACTTCCCGTAATATCATCAGTCATGGCAGGCAGTTGACGAAATTCCAGCCTTCCCAGCATAAGTTTTTTCTGGCGATGATGAATGAATAAGTGGGTAACCAGGAAAGAATTCCCTGTTTCTGACATTTCAAGGACATGCTGCACAATCTGGCTCAAAGATGTTTACATGAGAGAACAGCAATAGGAGTCATTTGTCTCACCATATGTCAAAAGGTCACTTCCAAGGAATTTTGCTGTTCAGCCGCCTGTGTAAAAATATGCGCCTGATTTTGGCAGATAAGACAAGACTCACCAATGATTCCTCTTCTTCCTGCTTTTCCTCGTTTTCCAGGTGGACCTATATATAACAGAAAGAGAGAATTATTTGTTTGTTGTCGGATTTAAAGATGCTTTTTAAAATCCGACTATAGGAAGCGACACCATTTCTCCCTGCAGAATTGAGAAACTTCATTCAGTACTACATACCATCTGGCCTCTACATGCTACAGTGCAGGTGTTCTGTTCCTTACACATTCCTGGGAATTATGGCTGGTATTTGTTGTTACAAGTTAGTTTGAACCATTTGTAAACTTAAAATTATAATTGAAGTGATTTTCATGAAGGCAATATTTGTTTTCTGCTTCATCTTCCAGCAGCATAGGCTGCGATATTCCTCAGAGCTTCTCCCAAACCACTGCAATTCAGACAAACTGATACTGCAAGGTTGAGAGAACAGTTCCACCAAATCGCCTGGCCATGATAAGGAGACGTTAGGGAAACCTTTAGTCACCAAAAATTCCATCTTGTTCCCAGCTGAGGCCAATTCTTCAAATTACTCATACTCTGGCTCTGCTGAACTTCTTTTAATCAATCAGTCATTTTCTTTGCTAAATGTGACAGGGTCATACGGAAGAATCCTATTCTTAGCCAAGTGACTGTTCATGGCCAAATTAATCTATTTGTTAACATATGGTGATCATCTAAAAACTATTATTGAACTCCTATGCAGAATCCAATAAATTCACCGGCCGGTGATGGGTGTTGATTCCATATTGAAGCTTGCTCGCTGAATTATTTTTCCCCTACTGGTGGGTCGCAGAGCTGCTCACTGGAAGTAATTTCCCATTCGGTGAGTAATGATGGGAGCTAACAAAAATGTGTGGTGCCAATTTTCCTGACCGTTACCTCTCAGAGTAAGAAGGGATGTATCAAATCTGGCCTGCAGTGGGCACAGGTCTGTCACAAACATGAAAATAACACAGCGCAAATTCCACGTTCTCACCATTCTCTGGGTAAAAATGTTTATTCGGAATTCCCGATTTGATTTCTTGCCGACTATCTTATATCTTTCCTCCTCCCCACAAGTAGAAACATTATCTCTTGTGCACAGCCCACGAAAACCTTTCACAATTTTAAAGACCTCTGTTAGGTCACTTAACCGTTGTAGCATTTAACCTTTATGTTTCTGGCTGTTTACTCTATTATTGCAGACAGGGGCCGGAGTTGTCCGGCTGTTGCCATTTATTTTTTACCACCGGCAGCGGGCCCCCGTCAGTGGGTTTCCCAGAGATGTGGGGTGGTTTCAATGGGAAATCCCATTGCCAAGCAGCGGGAAGACAGAATTCCTCCGCCAGAAAACGGCGTGCGGCCGAGTAAACACGCGGCTGGGGGACAGGAAAATTCCGCCCGTGATTTTGTACAAGTTCCTTTTTGCAGCCTCATTTATCACAGTGTAGCATCTTTCATCATACTTGTTATTTGATTTTTCAATTTATTTCAGAGGTAGGAATTATGTTTTTTTTAATATTTGATATGTGTCGGGGAATACTTTGTACTAATTTTTAAATATGTATGCCAAAATTAATAATTAAATTATTTTATGTTTTCATCCGAGCAATTGAGTCTATCTAACCAAAAGGAAAAAAGAAACTAACAAGGCACAGGATTTTGCTCTTTGGATCAGGGGCCCCAACATCGGGGCCAAATGGGCGGTCACAACGCACACTGTGTCAGGAACAATCAGTGATTTTCCCCTAATTGGCCAATTGGTGGCCAGAGGATGGTCTTAATTAAGGATAGTAAGAAGTCTTACAACACCAGGTTAAAGTCCAACAGGTTTGTTTCAAACACGAGCTTTCGGAGCACGGCTCCTTCTTCAGGTGAATGGAAAGGCTTGTTCCAGAAATGTTTATATAGACACAGTAAGAAGTCTTACAACACCAGGTTAAAGTCCAACAGGTTTGTTTCAAACACGAGCTTTCGGAGCACGGCTCCTTCTTCACCTGAAGAAGGAGCCGTGCTCCGAAAGCTCGTGTTTGAAACAAACCTGTTGGACTTTAACCTGGTGTTGTAAGACTTCTTACTGTGCTCACCCCAGTCCAACGCCGGCATCTCCACATCATATATAGACACAGTCAGAGATGCCCCGGAATGCGAGCACCTGCAGGCAATCAAATCATCAAAGACGCAGAGAGAGAGGTAACTCCAGGTTAAAGAGGTGTGAATTGTCCCAAGCCAGTTCAGTCGGTAGGCCTCTGCAAGTCCAGGCTTGTTGGTGGGGGCCGAATGTAATGCGACATGAATCCCAGATCCCGGTTGAGTCCGTCAACCGGCATCTCCACATCTTAATTAAGGATGGCAGTCGGACTCTGAGCTGGAGGGCAAAATCAGGCTCCTTGAGTGTGAAAGAAACAGCTATCTACTTTTTCAGGGGAGAGGGAGAGGGCTCCTTAAGAAGCCAACACCCTCTCTCCAACTCTTGGAATGAAAAATAGATTCAGGCCTCCATTGTGGAGGTACAGCTGGAACCAGACAGGCTTTGAGGGTTATGAGAGGTGCCTGCCTAGAGTGCTGGCTCCCAGTCTGCCACCAGGTGGCTACTTCCAGAAAGTTGGCCCTGACACCTCAGGGGTCCCAGAGGCCGACGGAAAAATTCCTGTTGGCCACAGATAATTGGCTTTAATAATTAAAAAAAAAAATAATCTTTACTGTCACAAGTAGGCTTACATTAACACTGCAGTGAAGTTACCGTGAAAAGTCTCTAGTCGCCACATTCCGGCGCCTGTTCGGGTACACAGGGAGAATTCAGAATATCCAATTCACCTAACAAACACATCATTTGGGACTTGTGGGAGGAAACCGGAACACCTGCAGGAAACCCACGCAGACACAGGGAGAACGTGCAGACTCCGCACAGACACTGACCCAAGTCGGGAATTGAACCTGGGTCCCTGGCGCGGTGAAGCAACGGTGCTAACCACTGTGCTACCATGCCGAATAGGCTTTTAAAGAGCTTAATTGGCTACCCGCTGTCCACTCGCCTCCATGCTATCTTCCAAAGGAGGTTGATTAATAATCCAGTTCTAACTTGGAAAGAATTCCTTCCTGATTGTTCAAGCGCACTCTTGACATTGACAAAAGCTTGGCTGGCTCCTGTGATCAAGGAAGATGAAATGGATGTGGCAAGGTAACCAATTAAATAAACAGCCATTTGCCTGTGCTTGAGGCTCCGGGACCTGAACAGAGGGGCGATGGGGTGTCGGTGTAGAGGCGGGGTGGAAGGCTGGTAGAGGGAGCTCCTGAAGGGGTGAGGTATTTTTGGGTGGGAGGGGGTTTGGGGGATTAAAGATGTGGGAGGGGCACACACAATGTTAAAGGAGGCCGCTAATGGAGGCCCCCCCCCCCCCCCCACACTTCCCACCTGAGGCCTGAACAGGGCCAACTGAGGCAAGGTTTCTGGGACAGCCTGGGCCTCACCCAACCCAGTGTAAAACTGCAGCGATGTCAGGGCGAATGGGAGCCTGGTGAGAAGGCCCTCTGAAAAATGCAAACCCGCAGGTGGGGGAATGTAAGGTTCTGCCCCAAGTCTTTTTGATCAAACAACTAAGCATTAGAGAAAATTATCAATATTCCTAACTGTATCTTGGAAATAAAACAGCGTTGAATTTTTAGAACAATTCGCAAAGATGTTACAGCAATCACGAACAACATTTTACTCAACATGTGTGACTGGTATCTGTAATTTTCTAGTGTATCATGGTCAATAATTTGCTTTTTGAAAATTATTTCAAGTAGACAATTGGATTTATAATTATAAACAGGATTGGCCCTGAACTCTTACAAATTGCTTGCACCTGCTAAGATAGTTTGACAATGAAACAAGAGAAGGAAAAATGTCTTTAGCAAGTTGAAAGCAAAGTCATTTCTTAGTTTGAGTCAGTGAGTCGAGAATTGATTCAGAATGTAACTATTTAGTAATACCTGAAAACTCAATTCAGAGACAATATTGGGAAGCTTGTGGAAAGATAATTTGTTGGGGGGGGGGGGGGGTAATAGAGGTGATATATAAGGTGCAAAGCGAGAAATTGGTTTTGGCAATTCCATGGTTAGATGAAAATCAGCACCTAATTGTGTGAGCAGAAGAAGAAATACATTTCCAATTAATATTGGTAATCATAATGAAGCGTAAAATTGGCAGTATGGCTGATTAAATGAGCTGGCCTCAGGGTTATCAAATATTGATGAGAGTAAAACCTCTTTGATATCTTTGTCTTACTCTTTTCTCCGTCTTATTTAGTGTTCTATTATTCTTGATACATTCGCTCTCACACATATTCAATGCCAATGATAATAATCACAAGTGACCTAATATTCTTGAGTGATATTGTACGAAGGTGTTTCTTGAAAACTGGATTAGTAGAAGTGCTGAACAGGAGGAAGCTTAGGTACAAGTACAGTAATTACATACAGCGGGGGCCATTCTCCGCTCCCCACTTCCCAGTGAAATCGGAAATCCCAGTCGGGCGGAAACTCTTGCGTTGATCCAAAAACAGGATCGGCGCTGGCCATACCAGGCTACCTGCCCCGCAAGAGCAGGAACACGCAAACACATAATATGTATACATTTGAAAGCGATTAACAGGCTGGAAGCCCAATTCACACCCCTCCTGTTATGCTCCATCCCCTGCAGCCAGGGGTCACAAGGGTGTGATTAGGTGCAAGTATTTAAAAATGGGTTCCTGGTGTTATGGCCTTTGAGGGGGTGTAAGGAGGTAAGTGTTTTTATTTTTATTTTTTGGGGTTGCTGGGGGAGGTGAATGTCTGGTAACCTGGGTGAGTGGAGTCCGATTTAATGGACTCGAGGGGATTCCCATTTGGTATCAGGGTGCGGTGCTTGAGCCTCCTGTTGCTGCTGTGAAAGATTAACAACTCACTCCTTCGGTGTTAGTTTCAGGCCCCTGACTGTTTGAACTGTTGAATGGCATCAGTTTCCTTGAAATGCACTGAGGTCTCCTGATCAGCAACTCAAGACTGGGCATCCATGAACAGGGCCGGCTCAAGGCACCGGCAACTCGGGCAGTCGCCCGGGACGCCATGTGCTAGGGGGCACCAGAGACTCGGGTCCCGCGCATGCGCAGTTGGGCCGGTGCCAACCAGCGCATGCGCGGTGGCCGCCCTCCCCCAGGGCGGCCCCGCCCCCCTCGGTCCGCCCCCCCGCTCGGTCTGCTCCCCCCGCCCCCCCCCCCTCGTCCCCCCCCCCCCCCCGCCCCCCCCCTCGGCCCCCGCCCCCCGCGGTCCGCCCCCCCACCCCGCCCCGCCCTCGGGTCCGCACCCCCTTCGGGTCTGCCCCCCCCGCCCCCCCCCCACGGGTCCGCCCCCCCCGCCCCCCCCTCGGGTCCGCCCCCCCTCGGGTCCGCCCCCCACCCCCCATCGGTCCGCCCCCCCCCTCGGGTCCGCCCTCCCCCGCCCCCCCTCGGGTCTGCCCCCCCCCCCCCCCGCCCCCCCCCCCCATGGGTCCGCCCCCCCTGCCCCCCCCTCGGGTCCGCCCCCCCCTCGGGTCCACCCCCCCGCCCCCATCGGGTCCGCCCCCCCTCGGGTCCGCCCCCCCCCCCCCCCCCCCTCGGGTCCGTCCCCCCTTGGCCCCACCCCCCCCTCAGCCCCCCCCCTCGGCCCCGCCCCCCCCCAAGGGCGCCGAAGTTCAGCTTGCCCGGGGCGCCAGCAACCCTAGGGCCGGCGCTGTCCATGAAGCGCTGTGAGCTGTCAGCAGCAGCAGAATTGTATTCAACCACAATCTACAACCTCATGGCCCGGCATATCCCACACTCTACCATTACCACCAAGCCAGGGGATCAAGCCTGGTTCAATGAAGAGTGCAGGAGGGCATGCCAGGAGCAACATTAGGCATACTGAAAAATGAGGTGTCAACCTGGTGAAGTTACAGCACAAGGCTATTTGTGTGCCAAACAGCATAAGCAGCAAGTAATAGACAGAGCTAAGCGATTCCACAACAAACACATCAGATCTAAGCTCTGTAGTCCTGCCACATCCAGCCATGAATGGTGGTGGAAAATTAAACAACTCACTATAGGGGGAGGCTCCACGAATATCTCCATCCTCAATGATGGAGGAACCCAGCACATATATGCAAAAGACAAGGCTGAGGCATTCGCAACAATCTTTAGCCAGACGTGCCGAGTGGATGATCTAACAGTCTACTCCGCAGGTCCCCAGCATCACAGATGTCAGTCTTCAACCAATACGATTCACTCCATGTGATATCAAGAAACGGCTGAAGGCAGTGGATACTCCAAATGCTATGGGCCTTTACAATATCCCAGCAATAGTACTGAAGACTTGTGTTCCAGAACTTGCCACACCCCTAGCCAAGCTGTTCCAGTACAGCCATAACACCGGCACCTACCCAGCAATGTGGAAAATTGCCCAGGTGTGTCCTGTACACATGAACAGGACAAATCCAAGCCAGCCAATTACCGCCCTATCAGTCTACTCTCCATCATCAGCAAAATGATGGAAGGAGTCATCAACAGTGCTATCAAGCAGCACTTACTCAGCAATAACCTGCTCACGGACACTCAGTTTGGGTTCCGTCAGGGTCACTCAGCTTCTGACCTCATTACAGCCTTGGTTCAAGCATGGACAAAAGAACTGAATGCGGAGGTGAGGTGAGAGTGACTGCCCTTGATATCAAGGTAGCATTTGACTGAGTATGACATCAAGGAGCCCTGGCTAAACTGGAGTCAATGGAATCAGGGGGGAAACTTTCCAATGGTTGGAGTCATACCTGGCACAAAGGAAGATGGTTGAGTGGGTGGAGGTCAATCCTCTCAGCTCCAGGAAATCACTGCAGGAGATCCTCAGGGTAGCGTCCTAGGCCCAACCATCTTCAGCTGCTTTATCAATGACCTCCCTTCCATGATAAGGTCAGAATTGGGGATGTTTGCAGATGTCTGCACAATGGTCAGCACCATTCGCGACTCCTCAGAAAATGAAGCAGCCCAGGTCCAAATGCAGCAAGATCTGGACAATATCCTGGCTTGGGCTGACAAGTGGCAAGTTACATTCATGCCACACAAGTGCCAGGCAATGACCAGCTCCTACAAGAGAGGATCTAACACCCGCCCCATGACATTCAATGACATTACCATTGTTGAATCCCCCCACAATCAACTGAACACGACTAGCCACATTAATCCTGTAGCCAATCAAAGGCTAGGAATCCTACAGCGAGTAACTCACCTCGTGACCCCCCCCCCCCCCCCCCCCCCCCCTCTCCCTACCCCCCGCCGAAAGCCAGTCCACCATCTACAAAGAGTGTAATGGAATACTCTCCACTTGTCTGGATATGTGCAGCTCCAACAACGTTCAAGACGCTCAGCACCATGCAGGACAAAGCAGCCCGTTTGTTTTTGGGTCGATTTCACAGTTAGTGTCCTGTAATAATTCCAGGAGGTGTGGCAGGAAAGGTCAAACAGGTTTATTTTAAACTGAAGACAAAGCCGCTATTGTGGCTCACAAAACAAACATCCCAGCCCAGGACTCTCCGGGTCTGGGAGCTACATTTAAAGGTCCCAGTAACGAGCCCCAGCTGAGCAACCTTCACCTGCTCACCAGGGGAACCCATATTGTACAAAGCCAATGGGGAGATCAATTAGCGATTCCCTCATCGTCCTTGTGAGGGATATCGCCTCCTCCCCCCAAAAGTACGAACATCCCCCTCACTCCCGCGGCAATGAGGCCGCTTTCGGCACTTGGCACAAGTTGGTGGCAGGTGCAACCAGATCGGCGATCATCGCTTCCTTGTTGAGTGCCGAAGGGTCACAGATGGATGTTTGGTACTTACCAGAGGATGACAGTGGTAGCCTGGCCCCTTCAAGGGACAATATTTCATGGACTAAGTAATGGGCCCTGAACCTATGGGAACGGATTGCGTGAATATTATCCTATCAGGAGTGTCCTAACGCTCACTTCAATTATGTCCTGTTTTATCCTTGGGGACACAGAAAGGACATTATGAGATTCCGGCAGGCCAGTTTGGGGGCTTTCCAGCTGGTGGCATATGTGAGCAAGGCCAAAGAGGGTAGGTTCTGAGGTACATGCTGGAGTGTTAGAGGCATATAAACATCTTGGGGCTGATGGCTGTGGCAAGTGACAGAAGTGATGCCACGGTCAAAGAGGTGTTTACTTACCCTAGCAGCTCGAAGAAGGTTGTTCATCTTTCTAAATTGCATTCTGGTTCACCTGGAGCGGCTGCTTGCAATCACAGCATCCAGGATTGGTTTAGGAGAGTCGGCACGCTGCGCAGTGGTTAGCACGGGACGACGGCGCAGAGGACCCGGGTTCAAATCCCGGCCCTGGGTCACTGTCCATGTGGCGTGTGTACATTCTCCCCGTGTCTGCCTGGGTTTCACCCCCCCCCCCCCATAACCCAAAGATCTGCAGGTTAGGTGGATTGGCCACACTAAATTCCCCCTTCATTGGGAAAATAAATAATTGGGTACTCTAAATTTATTTTAAAAAAGGATTGGTTTATGACTGCTGACTCGTGTCTTCACCCCACCTTGGGGAAGAGTGTGCTCCTCCTCTCCTTAATGACATCGAGCATTTGGTCAATATCTGCATCCAGTTTGGTTTTCGTGCAGCCATCTTCTTGGCTGGAATGACAGTCGGTGGTGAGTGGAGCACTTAAAAACTCCTGCAGCTTGTCAGGTTAACAAGATGATTCCCGACAACAGTGAATCACTCGCCTCGGGAATCGGATGAGATTTATTGGGCTGAGTGATAGCCCATTTGCATGCTGTGAATCTCACCTCTCCAGCGCTCCTAGCGCCAGGGGGAGCCACTCTGGTTTACCTGCTGGCAGATTTGAAACCGGAGATTTGTGCCCAGAATCTTTCACTCTACTTCACACTATTCCGTTTTGTGTACGTGAAGGATATCAAATAAAAGGTCTCAAATCTGGAAAATGGAATATAAAAAGTTAGGCATTAATTTGAACAACAGGGTCGCAAGGATAATAATTTTGGAATTAATTCCCATGCTAGACATTGGGAAGGTTAAGATATTGAAATTGACATAGATGAAGAGTTGTAATAGGTCGAATAGAGAAACACTATTTCCTCTGGTTGAGGAATCAACGACAGGAGGTCATTAAGTGAAAGTTTACACTAATGGAGTGAATAGAGAGGTTAGCAGAAAAATCCTAATACCTCATTTTCAGAAAGCATGGAATGTTATGTTACAGGAAGTAATTAAGGCATTGCGTCTGCTAAATGTGGCTAATGGGATTTGCATCCTAAATCATTTTGCACATTATTAGAAATAACAGAACCAGTGGAGAAGAAAGAAAGAACAAAAATACAGGAGAATTTGATCGAAGAAGCAGGAGGAAGGCCTTCAGTAATTGAGCAGAGAACTGTAACTTCAAGAAGTACCAGGTGGAAACAGTTTACTTTGAACAGCTTCAATATGGAAATCAGGAGGTAGAACAGGAACATCAGCTGGATGAAAGCCAGGAACATCACCTTCACAGGCCAATGTTTACCCAGGAAAATTGCCATTATAAATGATTACATAGCATTTTGATATTGTGACTTAAAAGTGTTCCCCAGAATCATGCAACAAGAGATTACATTTTCTGATACAGGAGGCACGACCGTTCGGGAGATTTTTAATACTTTCAAACTCGTCAATTCCTTGTGGTGATGCACACAAACTGTCACAACCTGCACAGCAATGGAAAGTTTACCATGATGTTCTCAAATAAATGTCAGTAAACCCTAAAACAATGCACAAATGAAAAGCTGACTATAATAACGGAGATCAAAAATGTGTCATGGCACGGCTGATGGTAAATGTTAAGCTGCCCATATCCCAAAGGGAAACTTGAAACGGAGGCCAAAACGGTGTTTGCGGTTTTGATGTTATAAGGAGCGGTTCTGAAATCAGGAAATTATGTCCCTGACTACGAGTGATGATTTTATATTAAACTTTTTTTTTAAATGAAAAGAATTATACTTAAATATAAGAATGACTTCACATAGTAAACAATACTTTAAATGGTTCCAAAATATCTTACCCTAAACTACCCTCAGAGGTAACCTCCGCCTTTTCTGTTTAGCAACAATCCTTAAAGATTTTAAATCTATAGGATTTTACCACGTCGTGCCCATTTTCTCTTTGGGTGTCCTCAAAAGGCTGATAGCAACTGGTTCTCCAAGTCTGGCCTTGTTCACACTGTCTTCTGGGACATCTGAGGAGCTACCCCACTGCCTTCTGGGAAATCTAAGCGGCTAACCCATCACAAATGTTCCAGTATTTCCTTAAATGCATTTCGACTGGGGCTGGCTTAGCACAGGGCTAGATCACTGGCTTTGAAAGCAGACCAAGGCCAGCAGCACAGTTCAATTCCTGTACCAGCCTCCCCGAACAGGCGCTGGAATGTGGTGACCAGGGGCTTTTCACAGTAACTTCATTTGAAGCCTACTTGTGACAATAAGCGATTTTCATTTCATTTCTTCGCTTTGATCTCACTATTTTTCAACGAGTCTCTTCAGAAATATTATCTTCCCAGAAACTTCTATGCCTACTTTAGCTCTTATGTCTTAAAAGTAATGAACCTATCTTTTTTAAAATAAATTTGGAGTAACTCTTTATTTTTCCAATTAGGTGGCAATTTAGCGCGACCAATCTACCTACCATGCAAATCTTTTGGGTTGTGGGGGTGAGATCTGTAGTGATCTCTGTATGTGCATGTACATAAGGGGTTAATGTGTAATCAGTAGCATCAGATGATCACTAGAGGGCAGTACCAACAGGGGTATAAAAGCAATCACATTGTGCCTCTCTCTCTCTCTTTTGGGTGTACTGTGACAAGAGCAGGATTAGCTCAGAGTGTTAGTGTAGTTAAACATAGTTACTGTATTTAGATCTTGTTAACCTATTGCTAGTATTAATATTAAACTATTGTTTTAGTTACTCAATAAATCTTTGGTTACCAGTGGACGACTTCGAGTCTTTTTCATCAAGATTCAGAAAACTCCATCAGCAGCAGCATTGAGCAACATATGTTAATTTCAGTATATCATGACATACTACAGAAGAATAATAAAATAAGACCCATGCAGACACGGGGAGAATGTGCAAACTCCACACAGACAGTGACCCGGGGCCAGGATCGAACCCAGGTCCTTTGCGCTGTGAGGCAGCAGTGCTAACCACTGCGCCACCGTGCTGCCCCTTCCTATCTTTACCTTACTTACTTACACCATTTCCAACTTGCACATATCCTTTAGAACTTTTTCTTTTTTTCTTTTTTTTATAAATTTAGAGTACCCAATTCATTTCTTCCAATTAAGGGGCAATTTTGCGTGTTCAATCCACCTAGCCTGCACATCTTTGGGTTGTGGGGACGAACCCACACAAACACGGGGAGAATGTGCAAACTCCACACGGACAGTGACCCAGAGCTGGGATCGAACCTGGGACCTCGGCGCCGTGAGACTGCAGTGTTACCACTGCGCCACCGCGCTGCCCTCCTTTAGAATTTTAACAACCCAATTCAAAATTACTCCTGTGTTGCCTTACATAAAATTCGGATTGAAGTTCCTTTTGATTCATTAGCGTTTCAAAACCACTTCTCACTGTTGCCTTAGACTCTTGCAGTCACGCTGTCTCTTTCTCCAATTGCCATACTTACAACCCCCAACAGCCTGTCTTCCACATATAAGAAATGTGACTACAAAAAAAATCACAATTCCTTGTTTTCTTGACAAATGACAGGGCAACTAGAAGAACAGGAATTAAAATAATCTCTGCTGTTGATTTGTTATTGAATTCACAGATTATTGGGCACACCAAAACATCGATACTACACTTCAAATCAGTGGACCAGCAAAGAACAGCCATACAAACTCCCATAGCAAAGCCTACAGAAACCAATACAAATCACATGCATCACTATAGGATATGTTTGAACATTTTCCACATAGGTACCAATTAATTAACACAATACATAGAACTGGAAGAGCACCAACAAATAGATTTATCGCTCACGCATGTCACAAAATCAATACATGAATGCAAGAGTGAACATCAGCCAATTAATAAAGTCACAGATTAGTGGGTGTATTAACACATGAAGAAGGTAATGGCACAGTAACTGATCACTACATTGTGGGGTATATAATATCCCCAACCTAACTTGGTCCTTGCAGGATGTAAACTGATTTTTGGTACTTTCACCAGCAGTTTTTGTTTCAAAAGTGCTGCAAGTGATTAACGAGTATTTTCTGAATGCAAGAGTCAAAACTGCTAAACGGTCCTCTAGTTAAAAACAGATGTTTACTTTGATTAGAAACGCAAGCAGTTAATACACAGTATTTGTTTAGTATTGCTTCTAAAGCAAGATTCTGGACTTCAGATGCAATGTTGGCATAGCCGCCATGAAGAAAGCCTACTGACAGATAAAAGATTGGTTAAAGATAAATAGGTGATGGAAAGAGGGAGAAGGATGGGAGAGTATTATGAGAGTCATGGGTCATAGTGAGTTAGAGGTTAAAGTGTGATCAAAGGTCGTAAGTTGTTATATGGGAGCCCAAGGCCTGAGAACAAGCAGTCAAAGAGGGCTGGGCGGCTGAACCTTCTTCAGGTGGTCAACACAAAGGAATGCCTGAATTCAGGTTGGCCTCAGAGTGAACTCTGGATGTAGCCAATGGCTGGCAATAGTGTAAGAAGGCTTGAAAATATGCAAAATGGCCAAGGGTCTTAAGTATCAATTGAAAAATTCAAAAGCTATTTTTTAATATCAAATAAGCTCAAGCTACATGGTCCAGGCAATTATGCGTTCTGTAATTGGAAAAAGTCTTCAATCTGGGTGAAGACTTGTCTTCCTGACAAGAAGGCTTGTCTTCCTGCTTGCCCTCTAAGGAAGGCTATTGTTTAGAGTGTATCTGTGTCCTACTTGACCACAACTTGACTAACATTGCATATACCACCACTGTTAGCCTTGAATAAACATGAGATATAAAATTCAGGGTCACAGTCACCTTGAGAATCACATGCGAGGGCCTAACTCTGTAACCACCCTCCTTGATGAAGCAGAGCCACCAGAAACAAAGTGGTTCACTGAACAGGACTGAGATATAATGTTCCTGTCCTCTAAACCAGAGTGGAATAAAGCCTCTCACGATCTCTGCTCCTTCGCCCTCTGCTGAGGTCTCTTTTCTCTTTGTTTGCTAATGTTTCTCCTCTAGCTCCTCCAGCCGCAGTGACAGGCTATGCAGCACACGTTGCCAAAGAAGTTTGTCCAGAGGGCCAGCTCAAAAAAAAAACATTTGTCACAAATGTTAAAGGCATCTAGAGCAACCAACATAGCTAACACGAGACATAACAAGTCCACCAGCAGTCTAAGATCTACCTAGTATTTATCTAACTGTATTTAAGGATGCTTTCTGACACAGCATGAATCCTAACTATCCAATTTAGGATTTTGGGTGGGTTTTCGCATGCACGAATCCAGTGCTAAGGATATTTAAACTGGCCACAGAGTCCTGAAGCAGGTACCAGGACCTTCACTTATATATACAGAGAATGGACTTCCGGTGGCGGCTATGAAGGAATAGGTCGTACATTTGGTGGCTCCCTCTCGGGTCGCAGCTTTGGGCCTTTTCCCCCGATTGTTTGTCGGATCTGAAGTAGAAAATTGATGTTGGATGAAATTGTGAAGAGGAATCCTACATCAGTGCAAGGAGAAACGGACCAGGAGTGCTCGCAAAGGAAGAAATAGGCGAACGGAGAAGGCTTGGGCTGAGGCTGCAACGGGAGTCGTGGGTCTCCTGGAAGGATTCGAAGGTACGGATGCAGGGGCATACATAGCGGCTATGTTTGAGAAGCTACTGGGAGAGGGACATTCTCCCGACCCTTGGAGGTGGACAAGGCGCTAGCGAGGAAGCCATGTGTTGGTGACCCCCCGAGACCAATGGTGGTGAGATTTCACAGGTACCTGAACAAGGAGTGCATTCTACGGTGGGCCAGGCAGACACGGAGCTGCAAATGGGAGAACAGCGTCCTGCATATATATCAGGATCTGAGCGTGGACATGGCCAGGAGAAGAGAAGGGTTCAACCAGATAAAATCGACTCTTTTAAAGAAGAAGGTAAAGTTTGGACTACTGTACCCGACCCGTCTTAAGGTTATGCACGAAGAGCAACATTTCTACTTTGAGTTGCCCGAGGAAGCGATGGACTTCGCGAGAAGGAAAGGGCTAGTAGCAGACTGAGGTGTTTGGACTGGACTTTGCTGCAGAGCTCATGTGTTTTTTTTACTCTTCTCTTCAGTTATTTAAAAAAAAAAGAAAAGCTTTTGTCTTTAGATGTTACTTGTAATGCCTTTTGTAATGAGTTGGGGTCTGCGGACGAGCTGCTTGAGCTCAAATTTGCATTTGCACTGATGGGGGATGGAGGTGTGAATGTTAGATTTTAGATGTTCAATGTTTGATCTTCATTTTGATTTTCTTAGTGTGTTTCTTTTGGGCAATTGGGTTGGGATTGTTTACGTTTGCATATGTGTGTCCGAACGGGGGGCGGTGGCCGGGAGACAATAGGTGGGAAAATGTCTGGCGCCATGGGAGGGGGCCACCAAGCTAGCTGGGCGGGCTCGCTCACTGAAGTGCAGTGGGAGGTGAGCAGATGGTATGCTTGTTGGTGGGGGCTATGTGTATAGTGCTGTTACTGGGGGGGGGGGGGAAATGTTCTGCTGACAAGGGAGGGACTTTTGCTGTGGGACAGTAGGTAGGTTGGGGACGGAGGCTGCCTGGGGGCGGGCCTGTGAATGCGTGGGGCGCGGGCTGGAGACTGGCCCAAGAAAGGTAATAGCTGATTGGCGGAGGGGGGGGGGGTGGCAAAAGCCCCCCAACCAGGCTGATCACATGGAATGTAAGAGGGCTAAATGGGCCGGTTAAGAGGGTACGCGTGTTCGCGCATTTGAGGGGACTGAGGGCGGACGTAGCAATATTGCAGGAGACGCACCTTAGAGTAACTGACCAGGTCAGAGGAAGGAAGAGATGAGTCAGACAGGTGTTCCACTCGGGGCTGGACTCTAAGACTAGAGGGGTCGCGATCCTGATTAATAAGCAAGTATCTTTCGAAGTGGGAAGAATAGTTGCGGACGTGGGGGGTCGGTACATAATGGTGAGTGGAAAGCTGGAGGGGCTGCCGGTGGTAATCGTGAATGTGTACGCGCTGAATTGGATAATGTGGAGTTCATAAGGAGGATGTTGGGGAAGATCCCGGACCTGGATTTGCATAAGCTGGTTATGTGGGGGACTTCAACACAGTCATGAACCCAGGGCTAGACCGATCTAGCTCATGGACAGGCAGGGTGCCAGCAATGGCAAAGGAGCTAAAGGGGTTTATGGAGCAGATGGGGGGGTGGACCCATGGAGATTTGGGCGGCAGAGAGTGAAGGAGTTTTCCTTCTACTCGCACGTGCATAAAGTGTACTCCCGGACTGACTTTTTAAATCCTGAACAGGGGTAGTGGACACTGAGTTCTCAGCGATCACGATCTCGGATCATGCCCCGCACTGGGTTGACCTACAGGTGAGCAAGGAGTGTAGCCAGCGCCCACGCTGGAGGCTGGACATGGGATGTTTAGCTGATGAGGAAGTGTGTGGGCGACTGACGAAACGTATCCAGAACTATCTGGAAGTCAACGACACGGGGGAGGTTTTGGCTGCGGTGGTCTGGGAGGCGCTGAAGGCAGTGGTAGAGGGGAGCTGATCTCAATTCGGGCCCACAGGGAGAAGGCAGACAGAGCAGAGATGGACCGACTGATAAAGGAAATACTACAGGTCGACAGGAGGTATGCGGAGACCCCAGAGGCAGGGTTTCTAAGGGAATGATGGAGGCTACAGGTGGAGTTTGGCTCGTTAACTACAGGGAAGGCGTTAGAGCAGCTGAGGAAGGCGAGGGGGGTGATCTATGAATATGGGGAGAAGGCCAGTAGAATGCTTGCGTAGCAGCTTAGAAAGCGGGAGGCGGCCAGGGAGATTGGGAAAGTAAGGGACAGAGATGGGAACCTGGTCGGAGATTCAGCTGGGGTCAATAAGGCGTTCGAGGAATTCTACAGCAGGCTGTATGAGTCGGAACCCCCACTGGGCCGGAGGGGATGAGGCAATTCTTAGGGGGGCTGAATTTCCCGAAGGCTGATGAAGACTTGGTAGAAGGGCTGGGAGCCCCGATCGGGTTGGAAGAGATGGCAGATGGGATGAAGGCCATGGGAGGCAGATGGGATGAAGGAAGAAAGGGGGTGGGGGGGTGGGGGGGACTGCCCCCAACGATGTCACAGGCCACTATCTCATTCATCCTGAAGCGGGATAAGGACCTGGAGTTATGCGGGTCCCACAGACCAATCTCCCTATTAAATGTAGATGCCAAATTGTTGGCTAAGATTTTGTCCTCAAGGATTGAGGACTGTGCCCGGATGTGATTGGGGAGGACCAGACGGGATTTGTTAAGGGGAGACAGTTGGCATCCAACGTAAGGAGGCAGTTGAATGTTATCATAATGCCCACCAGAGGGTAGGGACGTAGAGGTAGTGGTCGCAATGGATGCAGAGAAGGCATTTGACTGGGTGGATTGGGATTATCTGTGGGAGGTACTGGGGAGGTTTGGATTTGGGTGGGGCTTCATTGACTGGGTCAGGCTGCTGTATCAGGCGCCCGTGGCAAGTGTTAGGATGAACAGGCTGACATCGGGCTGTCTTAGGCTGCACTGGGGGACGAGGCAGGGATGCCCCCTCTCCCCGCTGTTGTTCGCACTGGCCATAGAACCGCTGGAAATTGCGTTGAAAGCCTCAAAGGGTTGGAAGGGACTGGGGGGGGTGGAACACAGAGTCTCGCTATACGTGGACGATCTGATCCTATATGTGCCGGACCTATTGGAAGGGATGGAAGAAATTATGGGGATTCTGGGGGATTTTAGTCAGTTTTTCAGTTTGTAAATTGAACATAGGGAAATGTGAGATGTTCGCGATCCAGGCAAGAGGGTAGGAGAGGCGATTGGGGGAGCTGCCGTTTACAGTGCTCGGGGGAAGCTTTCGGTGCCTAGGCATCCACGTGGCGCGGGAATGGGAACAGCTGCACAAGCTGGGGCTGGTTTAGCACAGTGGGCTAAATAGCTGACTTGCAATGCAGAACAAGGCCAGCAGCGCGGGTTCAATTGCTGTACTGGCCTCCCCGAACAGGCGTCGGAATGTGGCGACTAGGGGCTTTTCACAGTAACTTCATTGAAGCCTACTTGTAACAAGAAGCGATTATTATTATTATTAGCTTAATCTGGCCCAACTAGTAGACCAAATGAAGGAGGTTTTTCAGAGGTGGGACGTGCTCCCGCTGTCACTGGCTGGGAGGGTAATGACAGTGAAAATGACGGTTCTCCCGAGATTCCTGTTTGTGTATCAGTGTCTCCCCATCTTTATTCCTCGGTCCTTTTTTAAACAGGTCTACAAGGTGATCTCGGGCTTTGTATGAGGGGGTAAGACCCCGCGAGTTAAAAAGGGGATGTTGGAGCGCAGTCGGTGGGGGGGGGAGAGGGCGGGCGGGCACTTCCGAACTTTAGTAATTATTACTGGGCGACGAATATAGACATGATTAGGAAGTGGATGGGGGGGGGGGGGGGGGGGGGGTGGGGGGGGGGGGGGGGCGTCGGTGTGGGAGTGATTAGAGGCGGCATCTTGTAAGGGCACTAGTTTGGGGCCTCTGCCGTTCCCGCCGCCATGGTACTCCACCAGCCCCGAGGTGGTCGCAGCCCTGAGAGTCTGGAGGCAATGGAGGAGACATGTGGGAGCAGAGGGTCTGGTCCCCAATTTGCAATAATTACTGGTTTGCCCCGGGGAGGTTAGATGGAGGGTTCCAGAGGTGGCAGAGAGCAGGGATCGAGAGGATGGGTGTTATGTTTATAGAAAGGAGCTTTCCCAGCTTGAGGAACTGGAGATGAAATTTGAACTGGCGGGAGGGAATGAATTTAGGTACCTGCAGGCGCGAAACTTCCTACGCAGGCAGGTCTCAACCATCCCACTCCTACCACCAAGGAGGATACAGGACAGGGTAGTTTCCAGAGTGTGCGTGGGAGAAGGGAGGGTTTTGGACATTTATAAGGAGTTTATGGGGTCAGAGGAAACACAGACCGAGGAGCTGAAACACAAATGGGACGAGGAGTTAGGTGGAGAGATAGAGGATGGTCTCCGGGTGGATGCATTGAGCAGAAGTCAACCCGTCCACAACATGTGCCAGGCTCAGCCTGATACAGTTTAACACTGTTCACTGGGCTCACATGACAGTGGCTGTAGAGTTAGGAGACCCCAGTGCACCTCTTTCCAAGAAGGCCAGCCACATCTTCTACCAATCAGGCAATTAACAGTCTAACAGTGAGTGGGTTGACCCACAGGGTCTGAGAGAGGGGAGGTAGTGGCTGCTGCAGGTACAGTTCCCACCCTTAGCCTCAGATCAAGGAGGGATCCAGGCACAGATGAGTGATAGCGGGAGTGGGGAGGGGGAAGGGGTCATCTGATGGGGCTCAAAGGGAGGGGATGAGGAGTCTCGACAGCTAGGGTACACACCATTACCTTTTGATACTGTCTCCTTCAATCAGGCACCGAGTGCCTTTGAATGAGGAACCCTCCTGGGAGTTTGCGAGAGCTAGGGTTTGCTTGTCCTGCTCCCAACATGGTGAGGCTCCCATCCACCGCTGGGTGAATCCCAGAAGCAGTGGGCTTTAATTAGTGGCCATCCATGGGCCTTACCACCCCAGGCTTAATCGGGTTGGAGGTGGGAAGGTCCAGGTTCCTCACTCACCACCCTAATGTCTGATTAAATGTCTCTCCACCACTAAACGCGCAAAGAGAGGGGCAGAGGATTCCGCCCCCAGCTCCATAGCCAAACATAAATAAAAATAAAGTTCCTTGCAGCCCACTTCGGTAGATGTACCAAAGTATTGCAATGATCAATAGAACACAATGACAGTCTGCAGAGTCGTCAAGTGACCTCCTGACACCCCAAAGCCTGTCCATCAGTTACAAGGCACAAGTCAGGAGTCTGATGGAATGCCCTCCACTTGTCTGGATGACAACAACACTCAGGAAGCTCGACACCATCTAGGACAAAGCAGCCCACTTGATTGGCACCCCTTCCACAAACATTCACTCCCTCCACCACCAACATACATCTACAAGGTGCACTCCAGGAACTTACCAAGACTCCTTAGACAGCACCTTCCAACCCCACGATCGCTACCACCTAGAAGGACAAGGGCAGCAGGCACATGGAAACACCACCAACTAGAAGTTTCCCTCCAAGCCACATACCATCCTGACTTGGAAACATATTGCCTACAGTGCTGTTAGGGAGGGAATTCCAGGAGGTGACCCAATGACAATGAGTTAGGCAGTATGCTAAAAATCAGGACCTCCACGGTTGTAATCTCAGGATTACTCCCTGTACCACGTGCCAGTGAGGGTAGAAATAAGATAGTGCAGTTAAACACGTGGCTAAACTAGTGGGGGGAGGGAGGGTTTCAGATTTCTGGACCATTGGGATCTCTTCCGGGGCAGGTGGGACCTCTACAAGAAGGATGGGTTGTATCTAAACTGGAAGGGCATCGATATCCTGGTTGGGAGGTTTGCTAGAGTCACTCAGGAGGATTTAAACTAGTATGGCAAGGGGATGGGAACCAGAGTGTGTGCTTAGAAGGTGTCATAACTGAAGGGGAAATAGAGAACCAAAATTAAAGAACATCACCCTCAGGCAGAGCAAGAAAGGTGACTAGTGTTAGAAGGGAGGTGGTCAATGCAGGATTGAGGGTGTTGTATCTAAATCCGCACAGTATACGGAACAAGGTAAATGAGTTTGTTGCTCACACTGAAATTGGCCGGTACGATGTTGTGGGCATCACAGAGACGTGGCTGCAAGGGGATCAGGGCTGGGATCTAAATATCCAAGAATATGTGTCCTTTCGAAAGGACAGGCAGATGGGCAAAGGGGGTGGGGTTGCATTGTTAGTAAGGAATGAAGTAAAATCGATAGCTAGGAGCGATATAGGATCGGAAGACATAGAATCTCTGTGGGTAGATTTGAGGAATTGCAAAGGTAAAAAGACCCTGATGGGAGTTATGTACAAGCCCCCTAGCAGTAGTCAGGATGTGGGCTAGAAAATAAACCAGGAGATAGAAAAGGCATGTAAAAAAGACAATATTACAATAATTATGGGGGACTTCAATATGCAGGTGAACTGGGAAAATCAGGTTGGTAGTGGATCCGAAGAAAAGGAATTTGCGGAATGTCTAAGATGTTTTTTTGGAGCAGCTTGTGACAGAGCCAGTAGGGTACAGGCAATTCTGGATTTGGTGATGTGTAATGAGGCAGGAGAATGGAGATGAGAAAAATATCAGCCATGATTGAATGGCGGAGCAGACTCGATGGGCCGAGTGGCCTAATTCTGCTCCTATGTCTTATGGTCTTATGGACCCAGATTGGTCTCTTCGGTCACGAAGAGTCATTGGAAGATGACAAAATCACTTACAGCTTGGGCATATTCGAGCAAAAAAGAGTAGACTAAATTAATGATTTCCCTGGCTGAGACTTACAAATCCACATGTATATGGAAGATTTTTATTCTTTAGGAACTGCAGTCTGGTTGAAATTACTTGGATTCAACTCGCTCCCTGCCAGTGAGTAATTCATATAATCGGTGTTTCAATCCACTGCCAACAAATGCACTTTTAAATCTTGACAGATACTAACAATAATCACTCCATTTCAATAATAATTAATTCCATAAAAGATTTTGCACCATTCCACGTTGGAAAGCATTATACAACTGCAACAATTATCATCACTGTATTATCTGTCTGCCTCACGTTTATATTAAAATTACAGCTCCTATGAGATTTCTTTTAGAGGCATCGACAGATTCATTTTAATTGCTACAGTTTTCCATTCACTCTCCAGACATCAAATTTGCATCATAGAAATTTCCAACACAGAAGGAGGCCATTTGTCGAATCAGGACCGTGCTGGTCAACCAGTAGCCATCCAGTCCAATCCCATGTTCTAGCTCTTATAGGTTACAGCACTTCGAGTGCATATCTAAGTATTTTTTGGGATGATATGAGGGTTTCTGCCTCTTCCTTTCAGTCAGTGAGTTCCAGATCCCCGACACCGTCTAGGTAAAAATGAAATTGTCCCAAATTCCATCTAAACCATCTCTAACCTTTAATCTCTGTTCCTGGTTACGCACAACTCAAAAAAGGGAAATAGGGCCTTTCTACCCACTGCCAAAATATTACCCAATTGTGAAGAAAGTTTAACATTTGAACACAAATTAAATCCATTTTGACAACTGCTGTAAACATTGTGCAATTATTTAAAAAAAAATAAATTTAGATTACCCAATTATTTTTTTCCAATTAAGGGGCAATTTAGCGTGGCCAATCCGCCTACCCTGCACATTTTTGGGTTGTGGGGGCGAAACCCACGCAGACACGGGGAGAATGTGCAAACTCCACACGGACAGTGACCCAGAGCCGGGATCAAACCTGGGACCTCAGCGCCGTGAGGCGGTTGTGCTAACCACTAGGCCACCGTGCTGCCCTAACATTGTGCAATTATAAGACCATAAGACATAGGAGCAGAATATAGGCCACTTGGCCCATCAAGTCTGCTCTGCCATTCAATTAACGGTTGATATTTTCTAATCCCCATTCTCCTACCTTCTCCCCATAACCCTTGATCCCCTTATTAATCAAGAATCTATCTCTGTCTTGAAGACACTCAGTGAATTGGCCTCCACAGCCTTCTGCGGCAAAGAGTTCCACAGATTCACCACCCCCTGGCTGAAGAAATTCCTCCTCATCTCTGTTTTAAAGGATCGTCCCTTTTGTCTGAGAATGTGTCCTCTGGTTCTAGTTTTTCCTACAAGTGGAAACATCCTCTCCACGTCCACTCTATCCAGGTCGCAGTATCTTGCAAGTTTAAATATGATCCCCTCTAATCCTTATAAACTCCAACAAGTACAGACCCAGAGTCCTCAAATGTTCCTCATACGACAAGTTCTTCATTCCAGGGATCATACTTGTGAACCACCTCTGGACCCTTTCCAAGGCCAGCACATCCTTCCTTAGATAGGGGCCCCAAAACTGCTCACAATACTCCAAATGGAGTCTGACCAGAGCCTTATACAGCCTCAGAAGTACATCCCTGGTCTTGTATTTTAGCCCTGTGGTGATATGATGTACATAGCTGTCTGCCATTGGGGCAGAACACCGGCTTACCATTGGCCCTGGTCGGTCATGTGCCTCTCGATCGATTGGTTGAGACCAGTCATGTGACAGCTCTGCGATTGGTCGAGAGGCTGAATTAACCACGCCTCCTTGCCGAGGTATAAATAGTCAAACGCCCGGCGGTCGCCATTTTATTGTAGACAACCGCAGGGCTAAGTTCTAGTTTATTAAAGCCTAACTTTTGTAAAGCAACTTGTCTCTCGTGCAATTGATGGCTCATCAAGCCCTCTTGACATGAATGCAAACATAGCATTTGCCTTCTTAACTGCCTACTGAACCTGCACATTAACCTTAAGAGATTCGTGAACAAGGACTCCCAAGTCTCTTTGTGCTTCTGTTTTCCGAAGCATTTCCCCATTTAAAAAATAGTCTCTGCCTAAATTCCTCCTTCCAAAGTGCATAACCTCACACTTTTCCACATTGTATTTCATTTGTATGGCTATAAGTTTTTGCTCGGCAATTCTGCGTTGTCGTGTGTCCTGGCAGTCAAGGGCATTCAGCCTCTGATCTCCGGGTAAGCGTTCTCCAAGGCGGCCTTCAGGACACGCGACAACGCAGAATTGCCAAGCAAAAACTTATAGCTAAATTCCTCACGCATGAGTGTGGCCTCAACCGGGATCTTGGATTCATGCTGCATTACATTCACCCCCCACCATCTGGCCTGCACTTGCAAAATCCTACCAACTGTCCTGCCTTGAGACAATTCACACCTCTTTAACCTGGGATTACCCCTCTCTCTGTATCTGTAACGATTTGATTACCTGCTAATGCTCGCATTCCAAGCATTGTCCGGCATCTCTGACTTTGTCTATATAAATGTTTCTGGAACATACCTCTCCATTCACCTGAGGAAGGAGCAGTGCTCCGAAAGCTCATGTTTGAAACAAACCTGTTGGACTTTAACCTGGTGTTGTAAGACTTCTTACTGTGCTCACCCCAGTCCAACGCCGGCATCTCCACATCATGCCTCACTTCTTAAACAGTGGTGTTACATTAGCCACCTTCCAGTCCTCTGGGTCCCTTCCTACCTCCAGTGATTCCTGAAAGCTCACCACTGATGCCTCCACAATTTCCTCAGCTATCTCTTTTAGGACCCTGGGGTGTAGTCCACCCGGTCCAGGTGGCTTATCCACCTTCAGATCTTTCAGTTTCCCCAGAACCTTCCCCTTAGTAATGGTCACTGCACTCACCTCTGCCCCCTGGTTCTCCTGGAGCTCTGGCATCCTCTGGTGTCTTCCACCTTGAAGACTGATGCAAAGTAACCATTCAGTTAATCTGCCATTTCTTTGTTTCCTATTATTACTTCTCCAGCTACACTTTCTAGGGGTCCAATGTCTATGTTTACCTCTCTCTTACCTTTTATATATTGAAAAAAATCTCTTCCTATCTTCCTTTATATTACTAGCTAGCTTGCACTCATACTTCATCTTCTCCCCTCTTATTGCTTTTTATGTCCTCTGCTCGCTTTTAAAGGCTTCCCAATTCTCTAGTTATGGTTTACAAGGTATTACATTCATTCTGTGTTGTATTATAATGGAACAGTTGTTGCTTATTTAAGATAGTACACCTCCAGATGAAAGAATGAGTACTAAGGGTTCAGTCAATAATTGTTCTAAGAAGGGGCAGCACGGTGGCCTAGTGGTTAGCACAACCGCCTCACGGCGCTGAGGTCCCAGGTTCGATCCCGGCTCTGGGTCACTGTCCGTGTGGAGTTTGCACATTCTCCCCGTGTCTGCGAGGGTTTCGCCCCCACAACCCAAAAATGTGCAGAGTAGGTGGATTGGCCACGCTAAATTGCCCCTTAATTGGAAAAAATAATTGGCTAATCTAAATTTAAAAAAAAAAAAAAAAAAATAATTGTTCTAAGAATATGGAGCAAATGAAACAAAAATTATTTATCTCACTCAGTCTAGAAAAACAATAACCATTCTTACTGTAGTGTCGCGTATGGTAGTACACGATAGTGACATTTAAGGAGCATCTTGACAAATACATGAATAGGATGGGAATAGAGGGATACGGGCCCAGGAAGTGTAGAAGATTTTAGTTTAGTTGGGCAGCATGGTCGGCACGGGCTTGGAGGGCCGAAGGGCCTGTTCCTGTGCTGTACTTTTCTTTGTTCTTTGTAGCAAATATGTGATATCATAAGATAATGTTTTAACTTATTGTTGAAATAGATGACAAGGGTTTGAATTTTGTAGGGTGCTGTGGACCCTGCCTCCGCGGTTAAAAGGTCAGAGGAGAACCTGCCAATGATCCCAACAGCTGCCTTGCAGCTGGGGACTGCATTAATTACTTTAAGATGAAGGTTTCTGTTGTTTTCTTGGGAGGAAGTCCTCCCTGAGAGAGCTGCTGGTGAATTAGATTGATTGACAGCTCTGTAGCATAAACAGCGCCAGATGGGAGTACTGGTCATTGTTGGAACTGCAGGCAATCCCACAACCCTGAAAAGCCCAGGTAAATCTGGGATCAGGGATCTCGATGAAGGGGAAGGGGGGGGGGGGGGGGAGTTGGGCGGTCAGGTACATTTGGCCAGAAGGAAGAGTTTAAGAGGGTAAAAAGTCTTGTGGTTGGAGGGGTGTTGCGCTCTTCCAATGGGCCCAGGGGCCTCCGTGAGGTTCACCCACCCTGTCATGCTGGAGGGACGGCATCTTTAGCTGCACAAGCTGGTTGTTGGCATGAACTTCCTAATGCTATGGGTAGAATACTGCTGGCAAGGGAGATTAGGCTCTTAACTGGCATTAATTGACCACTTAAGGGCTTCATCGGCCCATGAGCAGGCTGGTCACCTGATGCTTCACCTGGCCGCCCCTGTAATATTTCAGATTGGTCAGGGATGGGTGGATAGGCAGTGGGCAGGCAGTTCACTGAATGTTACATACCCCCCTTGCTTTCAAACTCACCGCTCGGGAGCTAAACATTCACTTCATTTTCTTTTTGATGTTTTTATTGCTATTTTCAAGTTTACATAGCGAGACTTGTGTGTTCGATATTTACAATTTATACAGTTTCTTATGTACATCCATTTTTCTTGAAATGTCTTCTCCCCCCCCCCTTCTCCCCTCCCTACTCCCCCTCCCCCATCGGGCGATCTATACAGTGGAGGAGGCGCATGAGCAGCAGCTCGCCTCATTGGTGGCGGAGATGGGGGTGATGGGGGAGTCCCAAAAGTAGCTGAAAGAGGTGGAGGATATGGAGAACCGCTCTAGGGGACAAAACCTGCGCATCATGGGGATGCCCGAAGGCATTGAAGGATTGGCTCCGGCACGTATGTAGCCAAGATGCTGGAAAAGTTTATAGGGGAGGGGGCCTTCGACTGGCCCCTAGAGATTAACCAAGCACACAGGGCACTGATGAGGAGGCCGCAGGCAGACGAGCCGTCGAGGGCAATAGTGGTGCAGTTGCACTGCTTCCCGGACAAGGAAAAGATTTTGCGATGGGCGAGGCAGTCCAAAGATGTGCGGGTTAGGTGGATTGGCCATGATAAATTGCCCGTAGTGTAAGGTTAATGGGGGGATTGTTGGGTTACGGGTATACGGGTTACGTGGGTTTAAGTAGGGTGATCATTGCTCGGCACAACATCGAGGGCCGAAGGGCCTGTTCTGTGCTGTACTGTTCTATGTTCTATGAGGCAGACGAGGAGGTGCACCTGGGAAGGGGATGAGCTGCGGGTGTACCAGGACCTGGGTGCAGAGCTGGTGATGAGGAGGGCCGGGTTTAATGGGGTCAAGGCTGTCCTCTTTAAGAAGGGGGTGAATTTCGGGATGTTGTACCCGGCCCACCTCTGGGTGACCTTCCAGAACCGGGAACATTATTTTGGAACGCCAGAGGAGGTGAAGGAATTTCTGATGGACAATGTGCTGGCAGGAGAAGGAGGACATTGAACTTTGGAGGAGGTCTGAGGAAGGGCTTGTTTTTTTCTCTTGATGGTTATTGGAGAACGTTTCTCCGTTGAGATGTTTTGTGGGGTCATGTACCATCAATTCACTAAACGACGAGGAGAACGAGTGAACATAGGCTTTATTAACCAAGAACTTGCCTGCCTGTGACTGCTGTAACAATGAGCGCCACCCACAGGCGGCAGGGCTATATACCACCCGGGGGGGGGGGGGGGGGGGGGGCAGCCAGAGGCAGAGCCCACCAGGGTTCCAGTACAATACATGGAAGGAGATCACATTACCATTCCCTGGCCATAGGCCACAGTACTATACAGACAACTTATATTATGGTGAATACGTTCACCACATGGGGCTTGGTGACGGGGTTCTTGGGGAGTGACAGATTGGATTGGATTGGATTTGTTTATTGTCACGTGTACCGAGGTACAGTGAAAAGTATTTTTCTGCAAGCAGCTCAACAGATCATTCAGTACATGGAAGAAAAGGGGATTAAACAAAATTCAAGAAAATACATGAGAATACATAATAGGTGAGTGCACCTTTTTTCCTGTTTCTTTGAACAAGAGATTAACACTTGCACAGAAAATTAACTGATGATAATTACCCAAATTCTACTCAATTAGCATGAAAAGATAAACGCAGGTTTTCTAAAAGGTCAAATGTTAATGAGAGAAACCACATTAACTAAGAAGTATTAATTATTCTTTTCTTTCATTATTTTTGAACTTTGGTCAATTCAGTGCAACAACTCCTCAGTAGAACTCTACAACAGCTTTTAAATTCAGTTTACTTACAATAATATTCTGCACTTCTGCTGTATGTTACTTATAGTATTTCTAATATTTTACATGCATTTTACTTAATCTTGAGAATGACTGATGCACAACGGTTGAACCATCTATCACAAGATCTGGCTTGAGTACATCAAGCACTTATTGTGCCTTTGTCTCTGTCAAAACCGTCCCCTGCTCCAGGGTCATCCGGAAAAGCAAAAAATGACCCCAGCTTTGTTAAATTTTAAAATAAATTATGCACTTTTGTACTGCTTTGTTATTTATGAAGATTAGAATCGTACAGAAAAGGGTACATCAATTTCCTGTTATCTAGTCAATCGGATGTTACTGTACTTATTGATCTGGTTTGATAGAAAATAAAGCTGGAGTATTGTCATGTTCTGGATTCGAACTGAATTGAGTGATTGGTCGTTTACTTGAACATTATGGAGAATGAGATAGTGGTAGTAAAGTTAAACTGTTCAACAGAGCAAGAGATTCAATGATAAGCTGTGCTTTGATATGCCTTCCAAGAGTCCTCTGAGTGATGGTTATTGTGATGCTCTCTTATACATCCACCTCGTCAGGAATGTCCTTCGATGAACCAGTGAAACAACACACATGGGGCAGGATTCTCCCTTCTGGGGACTAAGTCCCCACACCCGCCGGAAAACGGGCGAGAATCACTCTGGACGTTTTCCTAGAAAGTCCAGGGTGATTCTCCGTCTTCAAGGAGGCTAGCAGGGCCCCGGCGTGCATCCAGTAGCTCCGGCTTCCGGTGGAGCCCTGCAGTTACGCCCGCGCACGCGCACAGTGGCCGGCCGTGGGTCCACGCATGCGCACGGCGCCCAACTTTGTGCCGGCCCCCGTGCAACATGGTGGAGCCCGACAGGTGACCGGAGGAACATAGCAGCCCTCTACCCCCTCCCCGAAAGAGAGCACCCGCCAATCGGTAGCCACCAATCACGGGCTTGGCCACAATGGAGGCCCCCACCCCCGTAGTCGGAAACCCCCCCGTCCGCCCCCCCACCAGGATGGCCCCCCGCAGCCAGAATGCTGAGGTCCCGCTGGGTGGGACCACATGTGAACCATGCCTGCAGGACTCGGCGGCACTTGGTTCGTCGAGCGCTTTCAACGGCCCCCCGACCAGCGCCGCGTCGAACACGCACGGGTGACTGGTGGTGATTTTCCGGTTGCCAGAGAATCGCGTGCTGGGGTGGGAGCCTATTTTGGGTAATTCTCTGCGCCGATAGCGATTTCAGCGCGGAGGGTCAGAGAATCCCGTCCATGGTAGTGGACACAAATAGTCAGGGAATTGTCAGTACATTCCCACCATAATTTTGGTTACATTCAATAATGTCAAATAATGGAATTGGATAATGGATTGTTAGGAGTAAATCTAAGGGTCCTATGGGGGTCACGGTAGCACAGTTGTTTCACAGCTCCAGGGTCCCAGGTTCGATTCCCGCCTTGGGTCACTGCCTGTGCGGAGTTTGCACTTTCTCCCCGTGTCTGCGTGGGTTTCCTCCGGGTGCTCCGGTTTCCTCCCACAGTACAAAGATTAGCAGGTTAGGTGGATTGGCCATGCTAAATTGCCCTTAGTGTCCAAAAAAAAAGGTTGGGTTCGGTGGGGTTATTGAAATAGGATTGGGGTGTGGGCTTAGGTAGGGTGCTCTTTCCAGGGGTTGGTGCAGACTCGATGGACCGAATGGCCTCCTTCCGCACTGTAAATTCTATGATTCTATGTAGGACAACAATTTAATTAACATATTCAGAAAAGCAAGGCACACCTCAAGCAAGGCACACCTCCTTGACCTCTTTGTGGAAGCAATTACCCAAGTTCATCTTGATTTCCAAAAGTCATTTTTGATAATGTTCCACAAAAAGTCAAAAGCTTCGAAATTCCTGGATAGATCCTGAGAATGGATAACAAACAGTGTTTTGTAGTCAAAGAGGAGTCCTAAATGGACAGTAAAATGAAGTTTATTTCCTACTCGTAGTGAGGCAAAGAGCAGCTCTAGTCTCAGCCGGGACCATCCGAAGATGCCGGCTCCCTTTTGGGCCGGTTTAATCTCAGGGAGTTTTTTTGTTATAAATGTTTTTTATTGGGTTTGTGAACAAGGTATATTTACCGATATGTACACAGAATAATATATAATATATAGAAGAGAAGGGCACACAGAAACATATCAAAAAATAAAATAAAAAATAAAATGAAGTAACTGGTAAGGTATTATGCAACAGCTTAACAGCAACAACTCTGTACAATTGGCAATATTATTGTAGGCATCTGTTTTGTGTGTTTGTGTGTGTTGGGAGGGGGTTGAAGGCTGGGGAGGTAGATATACATTTGGGTGCCGGAGAAACGATTACAGAGGGCAATACTGGAATAGGTCTGGTGTTGGTGTTGCCAATCTCAGGGAGTTAACGCGCCTGCTGTTGGGCCACCCGGACCCCCAGATAACGAAAGCTAGTCTTGGCAAGGTGAAAACTTAACATCCCCAGTCGGCCTCTCCTCCCCGGGAGGGGGCTTGACCGGGAAACATTCACTCTTGTAATCAGAGAAGGAGCCAAATATACTAAGCAGCTTCATTGTCTCGTCCATGGGGGGAACTGGTCCGTAATATAGAGAAGTAGGTCATCCGCATGAACGGATGCTCCACCACTCCCTGATTTATCCCACTCCATTTAATACAGGACCTCAGCGTTATAGAGAGCAGTTCTAATGCCAAAGCAAACATGAGTGGAGACAGTGGACACCCCTAACTCATGCCCCTATTCAACGGAAAGTAACCAGAGTTCAGAGCATTCGTATGAACACTAGCAGTGAGGGCCCTATACAGCAGCCAAATCCAGGAAATTAACTTGTGGCCAAATACAAACCTCCCAAGAAACTCAAACAGACACTCCCATCCCACTCTATCAAATGCCTTTTCGGTATCCAGGGAAACAATTTTTATTTTACTACACTTTTCAGGACTACTCTGGTTCAGGAGGAGAAAAGGACAACGTTTAGCAGGTGACGTATATTGGCCGACAATTGTCAACCCTTAACGTAGCCAGTCTGATCTTCTGAAATTATCTCTGGAAGGTAGGGTTCCATCCACAGTGCCAGCACCTTGGAAAGTAACTTAACATCAGCGTTCAAGAGTGAGGTATATTGATACAATCCACACTCTGTTGGGTCTCTGTCTTTTCTGAGAATCAAGGAGACAGAAGCCTGTGTGAGGATAGAGGGCAACAAACTTGGGAAAAGGAATCATTAAATATATCCAGAATTAAAGGCAAAATTAACTGCTCGGCGAGCCTCTTATAAAATTCAATGGGAAAGCTGTCTGGGCCAGGGGCCCTGTCAGTCTGCATCAAACCGATGCATTTTATAATTTCCTCTGGGCCCAACGGGGATTCTAACTCATCGCTCCTCGCCACCTCTACCGCTGGGATTGATAAACTGTCCAAAAAGCCAGTAATGACCGATCCCTCCGCCAGAGGCTCCGATCTATGAAGACCCCGATAGAACGATTCAAAAGCCGCATTAACCTGAGGAGAGGCGGAAACCAGGCTACCACTCAAGTTGTGTGTCTGTACGATTTCCCAGGAAACGCCTGCCACCTAAGCCGGTGAGTCAAATGGTGACTGGTCTTCTCCCCATATTTATAAATGTACCCTTCAAGTGCCTCAGCTGGTCCATGATGGAACCATCAATTTACCAGACACGTGTTTCCGATGTGAATCTAGGCTTTAATCGACTTGCTTCAGAGCCAGCCTGTTACCTGTTGATGAACTTGTAGTGACCCAGGCTGACTCTGGACACGGATACTTATACAGCTGAACTAGGGGGAGGAGTCGTGGGCGGAACCAAGGGAGGAGCCTAGTACAAGTTCCTAAGTGCTCCCTATATTACATTCACCACAGTCCACCACTCTGTCCAGTGACAATACCTTGAATTATGTTTGCAGCTTTTTTCCTAGTTGCCAGCAGCTCTGGGGTTGGGGCTTGTGAGCACTGGTGGTCCACCTCAAGAATGGAGTCCACCAGCCTCTGCTGCTACAACTTCGCTCTCCTCATCATGTGCATTTTATAATCTCCCCCCTGAGGACCACCTTAAAGGATTCCCACAGCGTGGAAGGCAAGATTGACTCACTTTCACTTTGTGCCATACAGTCCCAAATGGCAGTGGACATGCATTCACAAAATGTCTTGTCCGCTAATAATGTTATGTCCAACCTCCAATGCGGACGTTGGGAGGGACCTGACTCTCGTGTCGAATCAACAAAGTGTGGGACATAGTCTGAAATCATGATCGCTGAGTACTCAGCCATCACCAGTGAAGGGAGGAAAGACCGAGCTACCACAAAATAATCAATCCGCGAGCATACCTGGTGAACATGTGAGAAAAACTAAAAATCTTTGACTGCTGGCTGCAAAAAACACCAAGGATCTCTGGACCATTCATCTTGGCCTTCAATTACTTATTCTCTTTGACTACCAAAGACATTTCCACTTCCAGTGAGGCAATCTGATTGCTGTCTGTACCTTGAAAGGGCCACTTCCATATCTTTTATCATGGTTCCATGGGCTTTCACGGTTTCATTGGTCTTCCCCAGAACCGCTCAGATGGGGGACAAGGCTTCCTCCATTGATTTACACAGGTCCTCCATCACAATCTGCTAGGGTTTATCAAATTCCTTCACCATGGTAAAATAAAGCACCTGAGCCGTTAGTGGACTGCCAGAGCCCCAGAGGCTGCTTCCACCATTTTATCTGTCGACAAACTCAGAGGCCTCCGACTCTGTCGACGAACTTCTCCTATCCACCACCTCTCCCCTGACTTTTCTGGGTATTTCAATCATGGAGGACTCTTATCCCATTAATCATATGGGATTTCTAAAGACAATACTCCCTGCCACTGAGAGAAAAGGGTAAAATGTGCAGTACTCTAGTTGGAGCCACCTTGTGTGCGTCTTCCCTCTACATTACGCCATCAGACGTCCAAAATAAGGATTTGAAGCATCACTTGTCCTCAGGGACCAACAACCCTCGTGTATTTTACTGCTGGAGATGTTGCGTTTCTCTATTGCCCCCCCCCTCCCCCTTAATGCTGAGGGAGAAATCCAAAGCTGAATACAGTACTTACACATTTTGGCCTAAAACGCTAACATCTCTTCCCATAGTGAGACTGCAAATCTTTCCCATTGCCAGTATTTATACAGCTACTGTCATCATGTGCAGGAAATGCCTTCTAGTGGCGAAGTGTGGTGATGTAAGTTTAAACTCTCTATTAGATGGACTTCACCACTTATAATAATCCAACCAAACAAAATAGCCTGCAACTTTTATTGCTAGAATCAATAAATTTTTGTGGCAGCACGGTAGCACAGTGGTTAGCACAGTTGCTTCACAGCTCCAAGGTCCCAGGTTCGATTCCCAGCTTGGGTCACTGTCTGTGAGGAGTCTGCACATCCTCTCAGTGTCTGCGTGGGTTTCCTCCCACAGTCCAAAGATGTGCAGGTTAGGTGGATTGACTGTGTTAAATTGCCCTTCGTGTCCAAAAAAGGTTAGGTGCAGTTACGGGGATAGGGTGGAGGTGTGGGGATAGGATGGAGGTGTGGGCTTGGGTAGGGTGCTCTTTCCAAGGGCCGGTGCAGACTCGATGGGCCAAATGGCCTCCTTCTGCACTGTAACTTCTATGAAATACACCAAGAAAGTAAAGTGTCCATTTGAGACAATATGGGGATGAAGTGTAATTGTGATGTAAATCGAATGAGCTATGACAAATGGTAGTGTGGAAGGAGTGGCGTCAGCTTATACCTCCCCAATAGTACTAGCAGGAGGCCCAAACCATTCTTACAGTGAGGCCTCACCTGTCTTATAATCAATGAGTTACCATCAATCAAGGAGTGCCAATAGTCAACTTGTCAATTATGAGGCAGGAACAGTCCACATGTCCTGTAGCAGTTACAAATAGTTCAGTGGAACCAGCATTTTGTGCTATTTAGAGGTTGATCTGAAGTCATTAGGATAGAGAGAAATCATTACCAGCTGAGTAGTACTGCTTACTTATAATATCCCATCTGAATACTACCATATTACTAAGATACCGTTTTCATTTTTAGAAAATTAATAGATGTGGGAACCCTTCCCAAGAAAGCACACCCTGTAACATTTTATTCCTCTTTTACTGATGTAACGCAGTATGGACATTGTGGTAAATCTTCTCATTATTTAAAAGAACCAAACAAACTTTATTAGCAAAGGACAAAACCTATCCCATTATTCTCTCCGTTTACAAATAAGCTATTAATACACCCTCAGGCTCTCATTATGTGATTAAATGTCATTGAACAATTGGTTTCAGACTTGGCGTAAAGTGAAATCATTCACATCAACCAAGCTGGAGAGAGCTAAAATCTGAAAATGTGCTGATGGCCAGAAATTAAATCCTGGTTTTGCTCAAACACAAGTCATACCATTCTCATTACAGATTATCACAATAAATCACCATCAATGTCAGAATTAAACAGCATCTGGATTGCAATTGGTTCCACCTTTGGTTTGTACATCAAGTTCACAAAAAGGATAGTGCAAACATTCTCTATGCTTCAGAAATCATTCCTTTACTTTGGACTATTCTTTTCATTCATTTATTCAATCTTTTAAGGTATATATAAGCAATTATAAGAAAAAAAACAATAGGCACACACATTAACAAACAGTTGTGCTAAAATATAGTTGATCCACCAACAATTTTCTATTTGATCACGGCATTTTTTAAAAAAGCATTCCGTAATACTGTCCAATCAAACTCAATTGAAGATCGTCTTGAAATATCAGAGTAATTCATAGCATTACTATCTTAATATCTTAAGCAAGTACATTTCTTAGTTTTAAGAAAACCGACATTTCTGTAAAAGGATAAAAATGTATTTGATCTATTTCCCATTGACGACAACAGAAAATCAGACTGCATAGAAGGTCAGTGTTCAGCGGAATCATGATTTCAAAGCTCCCCGCATTACACCCAACAGTTGTGCGCTAATGTGCTCTGGGCTGTTGAGCTTTGCCGATCTGCAGTTTGAAAATCGTATTCTGATCCTCTCCAACACATTAATAAAAATAAATTTAAAAAATAAGTAATCTTTTTTTGTCACCAGTAGGCTTACATTAACACTGCAATGAAGTTACTGTGAAAAGCCCCTCGTGGCCACATTCTGGCGCCTGTTCGGGTACACGGAGGGAGAGTTCAGAATTCTCAGCTGGTACAGGAATTGAACCCGCGCTGCTTGGCCCTGTTCTGCATCACAAACCAGCTGTCTAGCCCACTGAGCTAAACAAGCCCCTAACAAGCCCCTAAAGAAGCTTAACAGGCTGTTAATTGGAGATGAGCGGGCGGCTGGCTCCCCTGCACCCTGTCCTCACTTTGAAAATGGTGGCAGGCCCCTGACAACACATCCGGGAGAATAAATTTCAAAGCATGCCCGTACCAGATTCTCCCCAACGGGTGACTGAAAATCAATCTCCACATATTTCATTTGTATTTCTACTTTTTTTTTGATCTTACACTCGTCACCCATTCCCTCTTAGAATTAAAATATACGCTATAGAAACAAAAATATACTTTGAACTAAAAGTTGAATTAAAAGATTGCTTCTGGGATAACTTATCCTTTGAAAAACATCATGTATCAATATGAATTAGCTATATGGGTGCTTCTGGATTTGTTCAAATCTGATTGATTATCTCATTTCTGAATATCATGTTCCTAACCACGTAACTACATCCCAAACGGAATTCTCTCACAATTACGATGCCTACCTCACCGAACAACTTAAACAAGTGCTCCGAAAGCAGCAATGCAACAGAACTGATTGTATAAAACAAATATGGGATAGATTTTCCACGACAATCCTCACCACAAACTGCCCTAATATTGATTTTTCAACCACTTCCCTGAGGTATCAGTGGGAAGGCCCCCAAAATGGTAATGGACAACGAAAACCTGCTATGGATCTTCTTTTCCTCCGTTTTTGCCCCCAAATCTCACGTGTTTAGGAGCCACCTATTGGAAGGCACCTGCTGTACAGAGCAAATGACGGGTTGTGGAGAATTTTGAGAGATGGTGGAAACCTTGCTCTGCCACAACTACGTCTCAAGGAATATCAATCCACTTCAGACATATAAAAGGGATGTGTGGTAGTTTGAGGAAAAGTATCAAACGTAAATGCTACAAATGTACTCACCTGGCGGGCAGAGACATTCAGATGTAGCTTCTCTAACTGTCCTGATTTTTGCCACTCCGTCAGTTAATTCCTACAAAAATAAGGCAATTTATCAATAAGACAGCAAAATTCATTTTCAGTGATTATAACTTGTGGGGATCATATGAATATAGTGCTTAAATCACAACTTCCTGAATAAAATTGCCAAAGGTCTTGCTTTTTCACATTTGAATTTTAATGTGCTAATCAGTACCAGTTGGTTATGGCGATCAGTTCAAATGTCTTACACTATTTAGTTTAGGCCTGTTATTTATTATGTATTGTTTAGGCATCGGAAACCTTTTACACATCTCTTTGCACTTAATTTGCAGCTTAGTTATTCACCTTCACCTAGTTTTATTTACTACACAGTTTTTTTTTAATAAATGTTTTTTATTCAGTTTTCATGTTTTATATTGAACAAATTACAAATTGTTAGAGAGAGAGAAAAAAAAACACGCAAAAAGTAACATATATATTTACAGGTGAGCATCTTCGTAATAATAACTGTGGCCTCCCCCCTTTAGCCGGCATACATATTTTACATTCCCCAACATGGCCGAGGCACATGTTTATTGGCATTTATTTACAGTTTGGGCCTTAGCTAGCCATCAAACCCCCATAACGAACCCATAGACCCCCCCCCCCCCCCCCCCCCCCCCCCCGCCCGCAACCTTCCCCCGATTCCTATTTTACTACACAGTTGATCTGTCAGCATGGCAAAGCAACTGGGAGCAATGATAAAGTGGGAGAAATAGCAAGAATAAGTTTTAATGTGTAACAAATTCACAAGTACCAAGCCAGCACTTTAAGAGAATACTGTTCAGTGCTCAGTTGTAGGTATGCGGTATTGTTGAGCAGCCTGAGAAGCAAATGAAACAGCTGATGGGGTAAACTGTGTAAAATCAACTCAGTTGACATGTGGACACTCACCATCCATGTTTTAAAAGTTCAATCTGCAGCACATCAGGGTTTTACTTAGTTTATCGATCAGATTTTTAAATTGCTGGTTAGCAATGTTCCGCTTTTCACTGTACTCTTTAAACAGCTCGGCAGTGTTCCAATCATGGTTTTGTATAACTAAAATGTTTATGTTGGCTCAGATATCACAGTCAGTGACAATCTGAAAGCGCTTGCTTCTGATTTGAAGAAAGCTTCTATCTAACAAACGTAAAAATTGAAGAGTCATCAACACCTGCAATTATATATATTATATTATATTTATTATATTATATTACATGTTCAGCATAAGGACCATCATAGAAAGTAATGTCTAAGCAAAGAACAACAACTCTCTAATGTCGAAAAAGCAACTCAAAAGGCTTTGCAAAGGCTTACAAACAGATGCTAAGACAAAGCAGGAGCTAAAGGAAGTGTGACCAAAGGGTTGTTCAAAGAGGTGGGTTGTAAGGACCACCTTAAACAAAGTGGGATAAATGGAAAGGCAATTGTGTTTTGGCAATGAATTCCAGAGGGAAGGTCTGGACAGGTAGAAGTCATGGGCCACCAGTGAGGGAATAGAGAGTTATAGGGCTGTAGAAAGTAAGTGTGAGACCACAAGATGATTTAGCTTCTCAGGCATCTCTTTTCTGGGTGGGCTTCCTGACAGGTTTCTCTATTCTAGGGCCTTAGAACATAGAACATAGAACAGTACAGCACAGAACAGGCCCTTCGGCCCTCAATGTTGTGCCGAGCCATGATCACCCTACTCAAACCACGTATCCACCCTATACCTGTAACCCAACAACATAACCCAATTAACCTTACTTTTATTAGGACACTACGGGCAATTTAGCATGGCCAATCCACCTAACCCGCAGCACGGTAGCATGGTGGTTAGCATAAATGCTTCACAGCTCCAGGGTCCCAGGTTCGATTCCCGGCTGGGTCACTGTCTGTGCGGAGTCTGCACATCCTCCCCGTGTGTGCGTGGGTTTCCTCCGGGTGCTCCGGTTTCCTCCCACAGTCAAAGATGTGCGGGTTAGGTGGATTGGCCAGGCTAAATTGCCCTTAGTGTCCTAAAAAATAAGGTTATTGGGGGTTGTTGGGTTACGGGTATAGGTATACGTGGGCTTGAGTAGGGTGATCATTGCTCGGCACAACATCGAGGG